>NW_028186496.1:279574-300505 GCF_003343005.1 Rhea americana
GACTGAAAAATGTCTGAATTACCAGGCTTAAAAGGATGTGATCAGTAGCATGAAGCCCAGCTGGCGGTCAGTCACTAGTGGTATACCCAAGGGATTGATATTGGGGCCAATGCGGTATAACGTTTTCATTAACGACCTGCATGACGGGACAGAGTGCATCCTCAGCAAGTTTGTAGAGGACATACAGTTGGGAGAAGTGACTGATACACCAGATGATTGCGCAGCCACTTGGGAAGGTGGAGAAACGTGCAAACAGGAACTTCATGAAGGTCAACAAAGAGAAATGCCAAGACCTTCATCTCGGGAGGAATAACTCATACATCAGTATGGGCTGAGAGATGGCAGGCCAGAAAGCAGCTTGTCAGAAAAGGCCCTACGATCATGGTGGACACTAAGTTGAACATCAGTCAGCAATGTGCCTCTGTGGCAAAGACAGCCATGTGAAGAAAAGCATTGCCAACAGGTCGAAGGAAATGATTTTTCATCTCTATTTAGCACTGGTGAAACTGTATCTGGGGTGTTTTATCCCATTCTGGACCCTAGGACAAGAAAAGCATGGGCATACTGGAGCACATCCAGTGACAGACCATAAAGATAATTAAGAAATTGGAGCATCTGTCATATGAAGGGAGAGCGAGAAAGCTACATTTGTTTAGCCTTAAGAAGAGAAGGCTCAAGAGGGGATCTTGCCAATGTGTATAAATACCTAATGGGGGGGGGGGAGGGAACAATACAGAGTCAGACTTTTCTTGTAGTGGCATCCAGTGACAGGATGAGAGAAAACAGGCATAAACTGAAATACAGGAAATTTTGTTTCAACATGAGAACATCTTTTTTACTGTGAGTTGAAATACTAGAATAGTTTCCCCAGAGAGCTTGTGGAGTCTCCATCCTTGGAGACACTTAAAACCCAAGTGAATCTGTATGTGCCTGAGCAACTGGCTGTAGTTCACCCTGCTTTGAACAGGCGTGTTGGACTAAAGGATCTCCAGAGGTAGCTTCCAACCTCAGGTATTCTGTAATTCTCYGATTCTGTGCTCATTTCCTTCTTTTCTGCCAGGATTACACTATACTTTTGAATTGCTGTATGCTTTCTTTCCAGTGCATCAGCTCAAAAATAGTTTTATGAGTAGAAATACAGTATGGTTCTGTGACAGTTGTCCCTGCAGCACCGAAGACCAGACTATCAGAAAGAAACAAGGGACCAAGAAACATACAGTGGTAAGCAATAACCTGAAACTACTGCAGAACTTAAACAAGCAGTGTGTTATCCACCCACTTCTGAATGCTGTACTCATAACACACTTAAAACATTTTCCTCAATAACTTAATTATATTGAAGGTGAGATATACAGCAGCAAGCACAAAGCAAGTGCAGTCCTTCACACTAAAGAAAAATCTGCCTACTATCAACCATCACATTCTTGAAGAGAAAGTGTTCTTCCCCTGGTAGAACTACAGATTGAGATTTTATAATATGAATACCAACATTATGTTAGTGTGCTAATTCTATGTAGAACTACTCAGTCTTGCTTTTTCTTTTTGCTTCATTACACATAAATACCTTTGCCCTTCAAAAAGGCAACACGTGAGATTCATATTTCTATTTTTTTTTCTTTCAGGTTGGCTAGTTAGCCCATGGGAATGTAAGTATGACTACCTTACATGCATTCTTCTACACCTACTGTCTCACAGCAAGTCTTCTGCTACCTAACACTAGCAGAACTTTATTAATATAGATATATGAAATTGGAATCTGTTCAACATGAAATCTACACTGAAACAAGCCTTTCTCCTAGCCTTTCTCCTTCACGTAATATATTGGATTTCAGACACTGACATTCTACAGTTTTAATGAAAAATACCTCTTATAGACAACCATCTTCCTTGCAAGTTCAGCAGTCTTTTAAGGTGGGCTTCACTGGGAATCCTGGAAAACATGATGGCTCAGTAGTTCACCCAGCGAACCTTTGGGGAAGGTGTTTATGGTATTGCTTACTGAGTTCCAATGCATTTAGCTAGCCCATATGTGGAAAAAGTGACTTGTTTGTTTGTGGTTTTAGGTCTAAACTGGGTTCTTCAAGCAATGAGTCATATCACTGGCACTCATGAGTTAAGAAAGTTAAAGAACTTTGGTTACCAAGCCACATGAATCTCTGGACATTATTATGGGAACATAGGAATTCAGGTATTTTGTACTGTCTTGAGTCTAAATGAATAATCACAAAATGAAAGTGACCAACTTTGAAAATATGTAACTTTTATATCTTCAAGAAAACAGAAACAACCACAAAAGAAGAAAAAGAAAAAATATAGTCAAAATACAGAGAGCAAACTTCATAATAATATTTGTAAGAATGGCTGGGAAACTATTTACATCCTTTTATCATTATCAATTTTATTTACTAATTAGCCTTAATAGAACTAAATAAGGCAGTAAAGCTCATGGGACCAGCTGTGCTCTAGCAGTCAAGTAAACATTGTCAAAAACATAAGTCAAATAGCCACAGTGTTATTGAAGACCACTTCAGTACATTCATAGTCTCAAACATATTTACCCAATTTTAGGAAAAAAGGAAAGACAAATATATTTAAATGTCACTGTTTCTTCAAGTCCTACAGAAAAGTGATTATCCTAGGTCATACATTCAAAATGAGTCTCTATTTATTTTTTACAGTATTTCACTGTAATAGTAGCTTTCACTTAAACAATGAGATTTTTGGATCTTTAACAGCCTGCATAAAATAAAGCAAAGAGTGTTTCCTCAAAAGAGACCATCAACCCACATGTCAGGAACATTTATCTGAAGATTCAGGGAGCACCTACCTTTAAATTCAGTAAATTTCAGAAATTCCTTGAACAGAGAAACAACTTATTATCTTTGTTTTTGTCAAAGAGTAATCATTTTTTAATTTCATTTTATAATTACTGTTTCCTAATTAAACATATTTGATAGGGACAGCAGATAATTCTTGTGTTAGTAAATCTATGCAGCCAGGCCAACACTGAGATGCAACAATTGTCTCTGTGAATGTTCTTTGAACACAGGAAATCTAAAAGAATAAGGCTTAGCTTGATTTTCCTATGCAAATTTTATAGAAAACTTAGGCCTGAACGTCACTTGTTCAAAATTCAGCTGCTAACGTGGGAGACACCTTCAGAGACTATTTAAGAGCAGACTGGACAAACATATGTTAGAAATTGCTTAAGCGTACTTTCGATCTACCTTGGAACTGCAAATGGTCTGGATGATTGCTTAAAATTCCTTCTGAAAAATATATAATGTTGTATTATAACATACGTTAAATGTTTAATTTCAAAGATGTAAATGTGTAAGTATCTGAAAGCAGGGCGTAAAGAGGATGGGACAGACTTTTCAGTGGTGCCCAGCGACAGAGTAAGTGGCTACAGACACAAGATAAAACACAATAAATTTCCTCTGAACATGAGGAAAAACTTCTTTACTGCTAGGGCAAGTGAGCACTGGAACAGGTTGCCCACAGTGGCTGTGGAGTCTCCATCCCTGGAGATATTCAAAAAGCATCTGGGACTAATCCTAGGCAACACRTTCTAGGTGACCKTGCTTGTGCAGGGGGTTTGGACTAGATGATTCCAAGGGCTCCTTCCAGCCTTAACCATTCTGTGATTCAAATAGGAAGAGGAATAATTTTTTAGGTGTTTATTTAGTACTGAATTAGCACTTCACCTTTTTTGACTTTCATGACTTCCATAAGAAGAGATGCCCAATTATGTTGTAAAACATTCTTTACTACAAAAAAGATTTCAGTTATTTGCAAAAGAAATTACCAGTCAGTGGTTTTACTCTCAAAAGGATTTGACCTGATCATTTTCCTTTCAAGCTGAATTAACTATTTTCATCCAAGCAAAGGTTGGGCAGATTAGTCTGGATGCAATCAAAATATCCTTGAAACTAATTAAAACAATGAAGCGCATATCAGAGGCTCTTAACAAAAGGCTTCACAATTTTGGAATTATTATACTTTATAGAACAGGGAGAGAGCTAATGTCAAAGTCAACATGGTATAAATGAACGTTTTATCTTACTTGTCAAGGGCTGTGCTGGTAGGCATGCTCCTCCCAAATCCTCGAACACCCGTCTGACGGAAGTATGGAATGCAAGACAGATTGGCAGCAATAATTGCCAATGAATCAGATGCATTAACAAAGAAACCATTTTGGCCAAGGATCATGTAACGGTCCTGGAGAAGACAAAAATTCAAAAAAAACATCTGAAATCCTCTGTTTTGGAGAGAGTTAATAATGTACACTAGAGAGGGAGTAGGAGGGTATTTCTGTTTACTAACAATAGGGAACAGCTTCTGTTCTTCATAGCCTTTTCATTCTTCTCACACCCTGTGAGGTCAGAAAGCTATTTCTGTAGTACCTTACTGTTTCCAATACTAGTGATATGACATAAAGAAAAATAAAAACAAACAGAGCTTATGATTTAGTACTTAATTTGGATTTAAAAAAATATATGATTTTAGACAAAACTGACTTCACTTAGTTACTACTTACTGATCTCTCCCTCATTTACCTATGTTGTCTTTTTTTCTCCCCATGAAGAGCGGTGTTATGTCAGTACAGGAAAAAAAAATCATTCCAATTTTTACAAGAATTCTCATTCTGGATTCAAATCCTTGATAGATTTACAATCAGCTGCAGGAACAAGTTATGCCATATGTATCTGATTTATGGATACAAATGCTGTGTCTGAAAGTAATATCATCCTCAGCATTGAGGGCTTACTGAAAAATGAAAAATTTGACTTACATGTGCCATATCTAATCTCAGACAAAACATCTATGATAAAATTTCCAGACAGACCAAAATACTTACTCCATCAGCATCAAAAGCAGCGCCAAATCCATACTCCCCACCCCTCATAGCCTCCAGCAAGGCAGCTGCATATGTTAAATTGGGATCAGGAGGCTGTCCACCAAAATCCTCCAGAGGAATACAGTTTATTGCAGAATTTGCAGGAGCTCCTAATTCATCACACAGGATTTTTCTCACATAAGGTCCCATAACTGAAAAGAAAAACCCATGCAATCACAAAAGCATATGCTTGACACTCAGATTTTTCACAGCACCATGGAGACTTGATATAAAACACAACTTCTGTGATTCTATACCTCAGTCCTAAAAATAAAATAAAAATTATTATTTCATAGAACAGTATGTGATGGTCCCAACAAAGAATGATCAGTTGACAATTTAGTAGCAAAAAAATAGTTCCCAGCTAGTGCAGGTGAAAAAATAATCACTGCATGGTGAAAGATACTGGTTTTATTTACCCAGTATTTGCAAAAGAAATGATCATTAAGGGTTTAGCGCATTAACTTTATTAACAGCAATTAACATTTAGAGTCTTTCCCTACTTAAAAAAAAAAAAAAGCTATTTTTATCTGTTCTAAAATGGAAAGGCAGTTTACCATGCAAATAAAGTGAACAATAGGGGAATACAAAATGTGAGTAAGCTTATCTCAGCATTTTAATTCGTAGTAAAATTACATCAGGGTTGGTCCACCCAAGAATTTTAACACATTTTGGTTATTGCCATATAGATAGTAAATAACAACTTTCTAGCAACTAAGTCCAAAATAACTTCTTTATTCTCTTAAAGATATGGCCAGCTGAAGTCCCAGCTCACACGATTGTATCATAACTAATAGAGGCAATGCTACAGGATATCCCGAAATGTCACCCAGTTTCATTTTGAAGCAGTATTTTATTTAACCTAGATTCCAAATCAATGTCTTGGGCCTTTTCTTTCTGTCCTAATAAGATCTTCTCCTACTAACATAGAAATGCAGTCACTATGAAACTGTAAGGAATATTGTTCAGTCCCACAATCCAGATCATTCTTTCTACTGAGAAACTGTAGTGGTAGATCTGTGTGAAGTCTACACTTGTGCATTTGGTGGCTGAAGAGAGACTAGCAACTTACAGAGATCTCAGCATCCCCGAAACAAATGGGAGTAGGTCACTCAAGGGTGAAAAACTCATGAATGCTTGCTCTCTCTCTGTCTCTATCTCTCTCTACACACATAAAAGCATATTTCAGAGTTGAAAAGCTAAAATAAAKTTTGAAAGACATAATTTGACCTTCTAATATATGAGGGTCTCTAATGTTCACATATTTAAAACTACATTGCAGCTAGTGACTCAGCTTTGGCTAATGCATACCATCCTGAAAGACATTTTGATCCAATAACATGAATTAAAAGAGAAATCTCAACTATATTTGGTAAACTGCTCTAACAGTTAATCACTGTAACCCACAAAAGTGTGTGCTACATTTCAATTTAAATTTGTCTGTCTTCAACTTCTCATTATTGTTTCTTCTAAAAATGTTCTCTTCTGTAAAAGCAAATGCTCTTGTATACACTACTGTCTGTATAGTATGACTATTTTTCCATGAAGATATAAAGTCATAAAGATAATTCTCTATCACCTGGTAAACAAAATAGGCAAACACAATCATTTAATTGTCTTCTGATGAAGCAATTTTTCTAATTTCTCAAACAGACTATGGATCTTTTCTACTAGCTCTATGATTTTTCAGTGTTCAGTGGCATATTGATGTCCTGGTTACAGATGGGGAGATACAGCTCTCAGCACTACATCAGTAATATTCTCTCCAGTGCTGCATGTGGCACTGAAACAGTCCCCTCCTTATTGCTCCCTCTTCATATTTCAAGGACACCATTTGTCCTTTTGCCATGGCCTGGCACTGGGTGCTCACATTGATTTCATGCCCTTTATAATCCTTTGAACAGTGTCTGTACTAGATAAAATACTTTACAAAAASTTACTAAGTTCAACTAGTTCCCTTTATCAGTCTGGCTGTGTAATCTCATTAAAGAGTGAAACATGGTTTGTTTGGTGAGAATTGTTTTCCATAAAATAATGTTCAATGACATTACTTGTATTCCTATCCTTAAAATCTTTACATATGGAAATCTTTATTCATTCGTCCATGATTTTGCCCAAGAACGATGTCAGACTGGCCTATGTTTCCCCAAGTGGCACTGCTTATCATTTTTGAATATTGGCACATAGTCCTCTTGCTGTTTTCTACAATTCTGTCTTCATCCTGCCCCCCCGTACACTGAAATTTATTAACAATTAACATTAGCAAGATAGAGGTCTCAGCCAACTCTTTAAGGACTCTTGGGTGGAACTTTTTCAGACTTACAAATCTTACAGCATCTACTCTTAAGAGAGATTGTCTAGTAACCCTCTGGTTACTGCGCACTGCAACATACTTCATCATCTTCACATGGTAGGATGACCTCATCCTGCTTGCTTCCAAATGCCAAAAGAAAACATTTATTGGACACATACGCCTTCTTTTCTTTATTATTAAGAAAAATCAACCTCTTCACTTAATAAGGGACTTAGTTCATTAAGACTGTCCTTGTTACTAGTCTAATGTTCAATGTTTTCCTTATTACGTTTAATCTTCCTACAGAGCCTGAATTTTGCATACTGTACCTTTATTGGGAAACTATTACAGGTACTTACCTCTCCAATGGTAAAAACATCTACTTAAGATCTATGGCATAAAATATTCCTAAAGGACTTTACTGTTTCAGATGATGTAATTTTGTCTTGGTAGTAATGTAAGTTCATACCTCCATTCATGGCATCAATCCTTATCTTAATCTGGTTGGGTCCAGTCAGCAAACTTCTGATCGCATTGAAGTCAAAGATACTTCGAAGGAGATTGAGGTAGATATCCACAGAATCAATAATTTCCACTGGAAAAATAGGGTTAAAAAAGGCACTACAGTTGGCACAAGGGATAATCTCTCCCCAACTGCTGTTCAACAGCCTATGTACCTACACTAAAAACAGAGCATGAAGCCTCTGAGTACCATGGATTTGCTCTGAAGCTCACAAAGCCAAAGTAAAAGACTTCCACTGATTTCAGTGGGGTTTCTATCTAGTTTTAAGCCTTGCATAGATCAAAAATTTTTTGCCTGTTACAGGATTGCAGTGAATAGTTCTATTTCACAGAAAACATTCATAAAAAAAACATGACACCAAAGTGAACTCTTTATTTATCATTCACTAAATCACTGAACAACTTTTCAATCTAAACAGGCTTATTCTCAAAGGATGGAAGGTGTCCATGCTGAGACAAAGCCACAACTTCTATTCCTCCATCTGACAGCAGTATCAATCTGCATTGCCCATCAGGACAGAAATACAGCTTATTCTTCTTATTTTTTGGCACCTGGAATATCTGTTTCCAGTTTGTCATCAATCTACCATTAGACTTTTGTATTTTATGTTTATATATTATGATTTAGAAAAGTTAAGCTCAAATACAGCATCTGTTTTTTGCTAAGATCACGCTTATTTGAATTGTGAGTTTGTAGAGGCAGACAGCTATAAATTTTTTAGTTCTGTTGGATGTAAAACAGATAAAACTAAAGTGAATTAAGTGAAAGTCTGTCAGAATGACAGCAGATACCAAACAACTATCAGAAGCATGGCTTTTCAGTCATCCTGAAACACTTCTTCTGATTAAATTAAAGGCCATGTGTTGTACAAATGTCTTTTTACCTAGTCAAATGAGTATCTTGAAACATTTTTAGTTATAAGATGAATTATTCTTTAAAATATCAGCCATTTTTTCTCAGAAACACTGACCTCACCTCAATGTTCTTCTATAGGATAACATGGAAATGACACAGGCATTTTTTGTGCCTGAGTCAAAAGGTTAGAATTGATTAGGAAAACACACTTGAACTCAGGAAGAAAAAAGTTCTCAAATCTGAGAAACAATCTTCAAAACCTATTTGACTATGAGTTAATTCTATAGTTAACTCTATACTGTATGTCTCAAAGATTCACTACAATTATATTACTCTATGGCTTCTAAACCCTAATCCTGAAAATGTGTGTAAGCTTTACACACATCAACAAATGCTACAAATTCATCGGAGCTACTCACACATGTTAAGACAAGCATGCCAGCAAAGTGCTGAAAATAATTTTAGCTCCTGCAAAATCAAACTAGTTTGTTCTCAACTGATTCATTAAGATTCCCTGGGAGCCATACTGTCCCAGATGGTGTATTCTGGGAAGAGATGTACGGGAAATGATTTCTTCTCAGAAAAATATTAAATCAAATTGGAATTATTTTTATTCGATTTTTGTTCTAGCTATTGTTTATTTTTTCTCATTTTCATTTTGAAAGATACTATTTGGAGTGATTAAAAAAATGAAAACAGAAAACTTTAAATAGTGGCAACCATCTTTAACTCTGGAGCGGTATCCACAACTGAATTGTCTTTTTTTTTTTTTTTTCTTTTTTGTTTACCAAAAAATCCAATAGAACACTTTTCTCAATAAAAAAGATCATTTTAAAGATTTTTAAATCAAGTAGTCTATTTATCAAAATGTATTTTTTCTCAAAAGAGAATGTTATGGTGGAAAACAAACCAGCTGTAATTCTTGAATACCAAAAATGAGGAAGAATTCTGGAGACCACATAGAATTCTACAGTATTTGAAATATTGTCTGGTCTACTTCTTTTTTTTCTTTTGACTCACTCAGGACAAAATGGCAGTGTTAGCTCACTTTAAATCAAGTACAAGCATAAAACTATTCCTATGCTTAAAATTAAACTCATGCTTTAATACTCCTTTCATACTTGGAGTCACTTGATGTAAACTGCCCTCTGCATCTCACAGCATTTCAGCAGGGAATTCTTAGCAAAGAATGAATAAGTCAAGGCGCTCACCAACTCTTCTGTCAATTTGCCTTTATCTGGGCAAACTGTTCCTAGCCAGAAAGAGCTTATGTTTGGTGTTTAACTACAGGGGGTCTAAGCAAACACATCTGGCACAAGTATTTGGCTGAACGCTAAGGCTTGATGCATTTTAAGACCATGCGTCAGTTTTTTTATGAGCAGAACAAATGCAACATTTTCTGTACTGCACAGTATTTTGATAATTGGTAGTAAGGCATTTCAAAGAATTAAAGCTCTGTTCAAACAATTACCTGCTATAATTCTGTAGCAAATCTAATGATCAGAATCAATAAATTTACCATGCATAAAAGCATATATTGATACCTCGGAAAGGTTTGAATTTGTTCTCCAGATCAAATTCTTGTCTTCCTAGGCGAGATAAATCAACTCTGAGATCAGGACAAATGGCATATTCTTCCAAAGTTTTGCTGATTTGATAAATTTTTTCTGAAACAATATCTGGGGCAGGTCCTAAAAGACATGAGAGAGTGGGGTCATTTTTAAACAAACGTTCCCCACACAAATCTCAACATAAGAAACTGGTCCTTCAGCAGCATCTTCTAGGGTTTGGCAGGGCTTTTTGCAAATGCACACATGTAAAGCTGAGATATCTTTGTGTTTTACATAATCTCATGAAACATATACTATCAGCAAAAAAAAGTCTTCCCAGTTAAACAGTGTTAATTTCCTGCAGCTCTCCTCCAGCAGCTTAAGAAAATATTTCTTTGTTAGAATTTAAATGCCTTAATTTCTTCCTGGAATAATCAGGTTATTCAAAAATGGAATTCACATCTTAGTTGTGTATTATTTTTATTACCAAATCCAGAAGATTGGTATATTTTTAAAGATTTATTGTCAAATAAAAGTTGCAGGCTTGAATCAAAAAATTATCTGATGAGCTATGTCACATATTATGCCAGAGTTGTGTCTAAATTATAACAGACAACTTTTTTGGCTTTTATGACTCTGCATTATTTATATTAAAGCATACTTCCACTCTGAAAAATGAATTCCCATGTTTTCCCTCAGACCCTAATCCAATGTCTCTGTCTTTTTTAATACTGACTGCCCACCACCTCCAATAATGTACTCAGTGCAGCTCTGCCATGTAAATTAGGGTGCCTTATCTCAGATGCATTGTCCCACATGATCCAAAGCAATAATATAAATATTGAAGTCTGCTCTGTAACAGAAACATTTGACTAGAAAGGCACTTCTATACATCTATTCCAAATCCATCCAAGGAGTGAAGATAGGTTTTACCTGCTGTAAATCATCCTTGATAGATGGATGTCTTGCCTAGTAATAGTATTTCCAACTAAGCTGATCCTATAGCCTTCCATGGCAGCTTTATTTGGTGACTAACTGGTCTCACAGTCCAAAAGCTTTTCCCAATACTTAACATATATTTTCTCATCTAAATCAACTACTTCCCATTATGCCCTTGCTGAATAGTGTAAATGATTGGTCCCTGTGTTCTGTGCCTGAGGAGGCATTTATATTTGAAGCTTAATAGCCTGTTTAGATTTTCTTTAAAAAGGCAAATATACAAAAGAGCCCCACCGTTTCCCACTTATCAAATAGATTTTAGGTGGTATACAGTGCTTTAAAGTTTATGAAGTGCTAATGCATCTTAATGGTTTGGACCTCACCATGACTCTCTCACTGTCTGACCTTACGCATGCCCCTTAATCTCTCCGGGATTGAAGGCTGTTCTGTTTATAAAATTGTACTGGTTTAAACCTGCATATTTTTCAATTAGACAGGGGGTTCTACTGAAAGCATCCCCTTCTCAAATTTTCCCACATTCAAAACAGAGAAAGAAATATCATTTTAAAAGTAATTTGAGATGTTCAAATGGAAAGTAGTCTCCATATGCAAAGTGCATGAGGTTTTAGCAATCATCACCACGATGTCTCCTATGCAGGAAATCTGCAACATGTAACTTATATGATGTACGGTTTCTCTACATGTGTTAATTTGCAGACTTCAGAAAGCCAGAAATTAACAACACAAACAAATTCCATTATATACTGGAATATAATGGTATAACCTTCTCCTCAGATAAATGCAGTTATTTCCTGGGCAAATATGAGAAGTGCTTACTTCCATATGAGAAAAATGAGTTATGGTGTTTACAGCACTTCAGAAATTACAAGCTCTAAAATAAATGCCAAGACAAGCAACACAGAAATATGAGCAAAATAGAGCTCCGTTGTAGGCACCTTTATAACAGGAACAATCTGTTGCAATGCTCTGGTAGACTAAATAAAGCAGTATAAAAACAATATGACAAACTTCCTTTTAATAGAAATCCTACTGGTATCACAAAGACCTCAATGAACATTTAATGCTTACTGTAAATACACATGTAAATGAAGACATTCCTATCAGAGAAAAAAAAAAGATATACATATGATCTTCACAGYAGTACCCAAATAACTGAAGAACCTATCATCTAGTTAAAATAACTTGCTATCCTCGTCAATGTATTTTCACCATTCTGAGATGCAACGATGTAATGTGTTACTAAAAAAACCTACCTCCATTGGCAACCTCAAATTTGACTCCAAACTCTCCTCCAGGTCCTCCAGGACTGTGACTAGCTGTTAGAATAATTCCACCAGCTGCTTTGATCTTACGGATAATACATGAAACAGCAGGTGTGGATAAAATACCATTCTGGCCAATAACCAGTCTGCCGATCTAGGTGAAAAAAAGAAGTCAAAGTACTCTGAATGGTACTAAATGTTTAAAAACAAATAAATAAATACATACACACAGAGCCAGGTATATATGTTCACAGTGGCTGGGATGGAAGCTTAAAAGTCCTGGTATGAAACCCACTCTCTTGCAGCGAAACACACATACACAAGTCAGTAGTATGCTCATCTGAAGCACTGACAAAAAATGTTTTACTGGCCCATTTAACCTCAGTGGCGTGTGTGCTGCCAGTAAAGCAAGGGCAGAGGMATGCTACCAATTTGTCAAGTACCTAAGCACAGCGCTGGGCTAAGCTCCTGCTGTCAAAACTACCCAGGTATCTCTGCAGACCCACAAAGCTCCTCAGATATCGATATAGATTAGGGGCTGACTGTGAAAATGCAGTTGCAGATTTAGGGCTTTAATTGGCAAAAAGGTAATCAGCAAGCAACTGCTTTTCACTGAGTGGATTTTCAGGGCAGTCGGAGATATCATAGTTTACTAGAACCTGCAGTACACACGCACACATCTGTCACCCAGATGCCCTTGGATGTCCTGCTGTGCAGAAAATTATGCTCCTTCCTTCAGTCATGGGTCATTCTTTGGCTGCTCCAGATGAAGAGGGTGAGTATCCCTGGGCAGAGCTGAGCATGGGAATCTCCCTCCATTCTCAAAGCATAACAAGCTTTCAGGTGCTGTTATTAAGCACTTACTCAATGTGTTTGGTATTATGTGCAGTTCCACTGCAAGGTTCCAATTTCAAAACCTTGCCTTCATCGCTTACACAGATACTACAGTTTCAGCTTAACATAAATAATTTAAGAGGTAACTAAAAATTTACAGAGAAATATGAAAGAGTGCTAGTTCCTGAGAAACAGACAGATTTTTAAAAAAAAAAAAAAAAAAAAAGAAATGCAAGGGAAGAGGTTAGTGTCACAGATTGCAGGAAAGGCAGCTGCATACAAAGCTTAAAAGGAGATTGCCAACTAGGTTTTTTTTAATAGCCTCACAGAAAAAAAAAAAAAAAGTCAGTAACCTTTTGGGAAGGAAAAAAAGACTAAGAGCAAGAATACAGAATTCTTTACCTCAAAAAGCAGAGTGGAAGTTCAACCTCAGATCTCCTCCAGTTTAAGGAAGATCTGCTAGCCCTAGCTATCTGCTTGGAACAGCAATAGCACAGGAGATGTCACTACTTGCGTTCTTTGCAGGAAGGTCTGTTCCTTCACAAATAGAAGACTTTCTTCTGGGTTCAGATTTAGTGTTAGGCCTCCAACAAGATTTAGAAGAGGGATTTCAAATAATTTCAAAAAAAAGAAGTAAAGGATTAATAATTTATTTATCCTACTTTGTAAACTATCTTAGTAAAAAAAGAAAGACATTCATTGAAATGGTCAAAATCTAAAGCAAGCACAAGTTACTTCTTCTCTAAGCCTCACAAAGCACAGAACCATGATTTGCCATTTTTCTTTCATTGACAATTACCAATAGTAATTTTGTCTTTGATTTTGTCAAAAGACCCACTTCGGAATTTAAAAAAGTATTCAGAACAATACATTCTATTAACTGAGATTTCTATCTCAAGATCTGATAAGATGATGTGTTCATCTATTGGTTCTCTCTTCACAGTTTTATGTGGATAGTTTTGATGGCCATAGATTTTTGCAAGAAAACAGGAAAGATGGTCAAAATCTTAAATATACTCTACAGAAAATCTTCCAAGTTCAATTTATTTGCTCTTACTATTGATTGGAAAATGTTTCGTTTCATGGCCTTTTATTCTCCTAAGTAGGGACAATTTTGAAGAAAGGGAAAAAAAAGAAATTTAAGAAAACAAAATTTTGGGTTTCTTATTTTTCTATAGCAATGAAAATGTTTTCAAGGGAAAACAAATATCCTTTGAGGGGAGGGAGAAGCAAATCATCAGAACCCAAATGTTCTGGATCAATAAATTATTTTAAAGTAGTCCTTCCACTGACATGGTCAATTGGCAAGGGTGCAGTGTAATGCAGTTAACACAAATACTATACAGCTGAACCTAATATCTACTTGAGTAGTATTGAGCAATTTTATTTTCTATTCTAGTCTAATAAATTCAGTATTACCGTTTCATAATTCTAAGATTGAAAGGGTAACAGCAATACTACCTCCCCTATTATAGTAACTGATAGAAATATGACATAAATACCTCTGATTAACTGTGTTATGAAGAATGTCAGTGAATACAGATTTCCCTAAAGAACAAATTAAAAGTTATGCTTCTGGACTGCAGCAGCATTTATTTCTATGGCAGTCTATGCTACTCACTGACAATTTAAGTTGCCTCTTCTACCTTCCCACTCTTTTACGTCATTTAGTTGATTACAAAACAGAACTGATACCTTACTTACTGATTAATTATCTTTGAACCTATTTAATGCCTTTCCCAACTTTTAAAACATTTTGAGCTCTCCAAATGCTACAGAAACATTTTCTATATTCAACTGCTTGGAATGCTAAATTACTTCAGAAATACTTGCTATATAACTCTATATGTTACCACCAAAGCACTGTCCCTGCATTGTGGAAAAAGGAAGACACTTTTTCATAGCAAAAGGAGCTTTCAGCTGATGTGAGCTGAATTCTGATAGACACATTTCTGCCTCAGAAAATGGTAAGGTAAAACTCCATCCATCAGGAGACACACTGAAATCACTAGGAACTCACACGTATGCCCTAAAGCGCATTTGGAGTCAAGTTCAAGAGAGATAACTTTCCATTAACTGGATTACTTATTGTTTTATTTAAGCCATGTAAATAATTTGAAAGAGAAACAAAGAAAGACTTTTTTTCAATTTGTTTTGAATTTGAGTGTGTCCTTTTATGGCTCCTTTTCAGTCCACGAAGCAGCTTTTGGACAACATGCCATTTCTTGCAAGAGTGTTATATTAGTGTTGTCACTTAACCACTATTGCCAAATAGTACAGAGGCACTAGAAAATATACAGACCACTGGAAAATAAACTTTAATAAACTTTCTTCTGTTCTATACAACAGTCTATTCATGCACCTTTATTATGGGATATGAGGGAAAAAATATTTAAAATGTTTGTTTTGATTCTTCTCCCTCCCTTTTTAAAACAATAAAGTATGCAGAAAAGCTACGGCAATGACTCAGTCTTCCAAATACAGCTGTCAGAAAGGGGTGCCAGCTTTTAAACAGTATGATATCTGCATAAGCAAAAGGAAGAAGATGGGAACTACATTTTGCAAAACAAATGAAAACAATAACACTGAATCTATCAAGGTACTGAAATATAAATGTATTTAAATTTGCATACAGGGTAAAGTATATGAATACATGTTCTTTTTACTTCTCCATGAGATTCATATTTTTCTCTTACGTAAACAGAAACTAACTCTTTTTTAAATAAGCCAAATATTCAGCATTATTCAGAATGCACAAATTACCTGGCACCGTCTCTTAATTGTATTTTTCCTTTGTTTTTTTCCTGTTGAATTGATGTCACACGAACCAATTTTCTCATTCTTCTGGGTGACCAATAGTAACATGAACAGGAGTAATTTACTTCATCAGCATTTGTCATAAGGCTGTTATTTCTATACTAATTGGAAATGCTATTTGCAAAATTAATTTCTGTATATAGGTGTACTATAATATTTAGTATTCCACAATGAAGATGCTGAAACTGAAATGACACGTCCTGAAACACAGGTATTTTTGTGACAGTTACTACTGCAAAGACCTTCATCTTATGTGAAGGTCTTCAGTAATTTTTCGAAACTCTTTGTAGAGGCTGCAAAGGTGAGAAACGTACACATACATCTTCCTCTGTTCTCTCTATCTTGGTGGCAGGAAAGCACTCCCTCATTCTCTCTTGGCCCAGCTGCTACTCTCATTTTGTCTAAGAATCAAATATCAAATTGACATTTAATTAATCTTAGGTTATGAACTCTCAATTTACAGACTTCTCACAATCTGGGCTAGAAAAACATCTAACCGCTATCCATGTACTGATTCACAAAGTTCCAGTTTCCTTCTGAAAATCTCGGACAGTTTCCTAGCATGGGAAGACTATCTTTGGTATTCAAAACCTGAGTGGCTACAAGATTACAGACATGTAATGGCCCTTCTAATGTTGTGCCCTATGCCACATTCTATCTTGTCACTCTGCTTTTAGTAACAGCAGAAAAAAAGATCATGATCCTTAGCAAACCACTACAGACGAAAGAATAGCTCTCCAACAAGCACTTTACCAGAACACTTTTAAGCAATGTCACCACATGCAGCTGTGCATTTTCAGACGTTTCAGTAGATTAACATGGAGTCACTTAATGTTCTTTTTATTTTTCCTAGGAATCTCTCGCATGCCTCAGTCAATTAAGCTTGAGAAAATCTGAAGCAAGCAGACTATATTCTGGACAGCATGAGGCTATGCCTTCCTGTCTTTTGCTGTAGTACTGTAATGGTGACTGTGTGTTAACTTAGAAGCAAACATATTAAGTATAGAATGYAGGGAGGGAGGGCAAGATTTGCATGTAAGATCATGGCAAATAAAAATAACACTGTATTATAAAGAAGACAACTGGAAAACAACCATGGCATTTGACGGGAAAATCTGCCATCTCAAACCTCTACAGCATTGCTAGCAATACTGCTATGTTTTCTCTTCGAGATATTACTGTGACTTTGCATAGGCAGAGTATGGATCATCACTTCATCTGCTTCTTATCTGCCACTGGGACCCAGGCATATCAACTGACCATTTAAACCTATATCCTACCAAATATATCCTACCAAAAATAAGGCATCATGGCTCTGACGGCCTAATCAGCCTAAGGCTGACAGGTCTAATGGGATGCTTGCATTTAATTCCTGGTAGAAACCGCTTAAGTAGTAGAGCTTTTTGCCTCAGTTCTTTCTGACATCAGGATGCAAGGACTCCACCTCTGGCAGCACAGTGGTGGAAAGGGAGACAGGACCTCAGATGCTCTCCAACCAAATCACTTCACAAAACTGTATGTTGCAGTGTAGAGTGGCACAGGGCCTCTGCCTGGCTTTCCTTTCTGCCCAGGTCATGTAGTCCATTTGACAGATGTGTTTGCTACGGTCCCAGTCATAAGTGCCACAGAAGGGCCACCACTGGTTGGTTGCCACTTTCAGGTAACCCATCTCTGTTTTGGGGAATGGAATGATTCAGTGAAGCATATGCTGATCACAGCTGTGCAGCGTGGACCAGCCTCCTGTCGGCTGCTCCAACGGTGGAAGCCTACACAAGCTGTAGCTGTGGAGAGTGAACCTGCATCCCTGGTTTGGAGAGTGTCAGCAGTAGGGCCTGCAGATCAGAGATGAGCAGGGCAAGCACTGGCCACTGACTGTGCAGGGGGCCTTGTCTCATTCCTCATACCGGGACCAATGCCAACTCTGCTGGCGCATTATGAAGGGAAAATATGGAGTGAGTCATAGATCTAGGGCAAGGGGAACCCCATGAAATAAGAGCAGCACATTTATAGATCGTAATAGGAAATCTCTTTTATTTCTATACTCAGGCATACAGTTAACCATAGGAGTCACTGTGCATCCTTCCAGAAGGAGATTCAGGTTGAGTTTACCAGCATGATTTGTCTGTTACCCTTGTGGTGCTCCAGGGTGGTCAGAGGTTCTGAATACAACTTCAAGGCATCCACAAATTTCATTTGATCCTGCCCACGACAGCTCACTTGTTTTCCCTGTGATACTGGCTACGCTTCTTTCAGTGAGTGCCCCTTGCTTGCAGGATGCTCTCTTGCCCTCAGTATTCCCTTTCTCTCCCACTACTTACATAGTATATGATAAACAACACCTTCAGGATGGTTTATACACTTTACCAGAACACATATTTTGAGAGTCAGAGATTGAAACATATAATTAGTATAATCAGAATTCTCTGGAAAAAAAAAGTGAAGCTTGTGAGTTTACAATGCACTTTAGAGAAATGGGGTTCAGGATGAGGATGACAAGAGAAGGTGAGGATACACCTCAAGGTGAGGATGACAGAGAAAGGATGGATCATCACCATGTGGAAATAAGAAGTCATTTCAATATCTGTATCACCCTGCCAGCCAGCCTCCTGAAGTTGTAAGGATTGTGTCATTAGTAACTGAACCATGCTAGAATTCAGGTATCTGTGAGAACTGCGCAGAAAAGCTTGTTTCTTGACTTCAGAAAACACAAAGGAGAAATGATGTTTCCAAGAAACTTGCAGTAACTTAGGAAAGGGGAAGCACTAATCCAACAAGCTGCCAGAGGTCTGCCACATTGGAAATCTCATGAGGTCAAAGAGACCTCAGGGTCTGCAGAGGGAGCAGAACAAAATGGGGAATGTGGCAGCAGAAGCAGAAAGCAAGCAAATAGACAAGCCATCAGGAGAACAGCTCAGGAAGGAGTCCTGAATACAGCATAATCTGGCTGACARATCTCTTCTAAACCCTAAGACTTTCGTCTTCCTCAGCACATCAGTCTTTGTGATCACCTTGTGGCTGTAATTCTGTCTCTGGTTTATACTGGTATGCAAGAGCAGGAGAGCACCCAGGGAACTGCAGAGAAGCTCTTGCTGTAGGTCTCTTACTTTACCTGTTGCTGCACTTCATCCTACCTGCTCAATAGAGGATTGTAACACCAATCTTCACTAACAGCTGCCTCAGGAAAGTTACTAGAGAGTAACACTTCTCTCTGTCTCCTTCTATATCCCTTCATAATTCCCATATGCATCTACGTGGCACCCCTACACTCACCACTACTCTGTGCCCACCCCTACTAGGTCCCCTTAGTTGTGCAAGAAAATGCTATGTTACTCTGTAAGCTCCTATAGCTTGCATCCCATGCCACATAAGCCCTTTCCATCTTGCCCCAAGCCCTTGAACGAAGGGCAGGTTTCCGAAAGCTACCTGTACATAACGTGGCAAGTCTTTTTGAAATCTCTGGAGTCAGTCTCCAATTATGTTTGAAAATATCAGCCTGGTGAGCGTGTGCTTTGGAAATAAACTGCACATGTTCATTATTTATGTAATACAGGCTAATTCGCATTGCTAACAGTGATAAATCAATAGGGAAAAATTAAACACAGCATTTTGCTTCGAAGTGAAAAGAACTTCTGGCTAAGATTGAAAAGAGTGGAGCTTTTGGGGAGAAAAAGGAGTAACTTCACTAAACAAAATACTATAAAAGTGCTATCACTTCTTTTCCCGGATTTGGAGAATCAATTTAGCTGTTGTAATGAGAGACAGTAGTTTTAACTCTGCTTTGAGTGGCAACTTCAAGGCTACATTAGCCAGTATTTAAAGCTTTCTATGTGCAAAAATTTCTGCATATACCACCAAACTCCCTATTTTTTCCCTAGGATGTATTATATTCTTTTATAATTGCACAGTAAATTCTAACTCATCCGCTCACAGAAATACATGAAAAGACTGCTGTCTTTTCTCATTTAATTAAGTGAACAATAGAGCAGAACAATTATTTTCTTAAGACGCAGCAACAATTTGGAAATTCTCTTGCTTTAATAATGCCATCTTCCTTGACTATTTTTAAAAGATCATCAGTAGTGGGTGCATATCTGGTATCTCCCGTTTTCCGCAGACTTATTTTTAATTCTTCCACTTTTTCTCCCGCCGATTCGAAAGCGTTTTTCAGCCTCCATTCCTTCCCCCTTCCAAAACGAGGCGTGAAGGAGCGTGAGCGGCCTTCTGCCGTGGCCAAGATCACCTTACCTACGCGCCGATGCAGTGCCCGAGCGCAGTGCTGGCGCCCCAGGGACTCGCTCGGCAGCCCCACGCCGGGCTCCCGTTATTTTTCACCCCTGCGTTCAGCGCTACCCGGGCCGTGACATGGCGAAAGCGGGGCGCCGCTGCTACCGCCGCCGCTCTCGGCAGCGCGGAGCCGCAGTGGGGCAGCGGTGGTGGGGGGGGAGGGGGGGTAGCGCGCGCGGCGGCCGTTGGCGGCCGTTGGCGCGTGAGGGGCGGCGCGGCCGCGGCGGGAAGGCGCCGTGAGGCGACCGACGCAGGCGACGGCGCGAGGGCGGCAGGGCAGTGGGAAGGGGAAGCCGCTTACCCCGTTGGCCGCGGCCATCTGGACGATGATCTCGATGGCCGCCTTGCTGAAGTACCTGCCGTCGCTGCCCACCACCATGGTGCAGCCCTGGCGGTCGCGGAGGTCGACGGAGGAGAGGAGGCTCTGCACGAAGTTGGGCAGGTAGTTGCGCTGGCTCTCGAAGAGCCCCGTGGGCCGCCGCAGCCCGCCGCCGCCCGTCGGGCGCTGGTCCTGGTACGGCGCCGTCTGCACCGTCAGCACCGGGATGGGGGTGCCCTCCATGGCGCCGCACGGCGCGGCGCCACCCGCACGGCTGAGCCTCCGCTGCGGCGCGGCGGCCTCGCACAGGGCCCCCTCGGCGGCGGCGCGCGGC
>NW_028186496.1:300778-423133 GCF_003343005.1 Rhea americana
GGGCACGACACACTTGCTCGGGGGGATCAGACTCTGTCAGCGCTGGAACCGCCCCCCCCGACCCCCGCGCGGCCAGGGGGCGGTGGGAGCCATACCTCGGCGCTGCATCGCGCTCTCCCCACGTGGGGAGCACATCCCAGTGGAAAGTGTGAGAAGGGCCCACCCGCAGGCTGTGGGGCATCAGGTGCCGCGCTAGATGAGGGGAGGAAGTGGCACTGCCCTGTTCTACAGGCGAGAAAACAGAGGAACGGGGAACTAAAGAGTGAACTAGTTCTTCCACTACTAAGCCTTCAGCAAGGGGAATGCATTTTTTTTCCTATATAAGGGCCATTGCTCAAAAACAACTTGAGTAGCAAGCAAGCTTACGAAGCAGGGTGGCAGAAGTTCTGAGTGCTAGAGAGTGTCTGATCTGATATGAAGTCATGCTAGTTTGCAGCTAGGCTTACTCCCTGTGTGGCAGAGCAACAGTCTGAGGGTGGTTTCCCTTTGAAAAAATGAAATACATTACATGCTTCATAGGGATGTGATGAGACTCAGTTCATTGACGTGTGTTCATTGTGCTTAAATTAAATGCAGAGCTGGTAGCACTGACTATTGTAAAGATGCCTGACGTTTCTTAGTATAAACTCTGTTTACAGATGCTTATGACTGTCAAACATCAGCTGGAATTTTCCATCCAAATGCTTGCTTCACCCTAGGTCTACACAACATTATTTTGCCAGGACAACTCTGCTGGCTGGACAGCTGGAAAAAAAGTAGTCATGCAACGTAGATGTCATTCTTGTACTTAAAAAATCCCTAGTATAGATATGCAGATAACATATGCAGATACCTTGTGCAGGTAACAGGTAGTTTCATAGCAAAATGTGTTCACTTTCATGGAGGCAATTCACTAGGTCTCTGCTGGAAGCATCTGCTCATACTCTGCTCAGGAACATAATGTATCATGGCTCAGCAAGACAGCGTGTTAGCTGAGCTACAAGAGGTGAGCAGGCAAACATGAGGTAAAATGCTTCTGTCTGTTGTATGGACTAAGCACTCATCAGGAGTCAGCAAGACTTGTCTGATGATTAATAACTCCCTAAAACCAGAGTAACTCATGCTTCTGGACCCGTCCGTACAGACCTTTTAGAGGTTCACAGCAGACAAAGCGTCACAGTTTAAGAGTTATCAACTCATCCCTTAGCCAGTGACCACTGCCTCCATAACAACAGTACAGAAGGCAAGGCACAACAGTTTAGTTTAAATAAACTAATCCACTAGGGCAAATTAGGAATTTTAGCTCTGTTGAAGGAGCAGTCCTCTAATAGTAGAGGGCCAGCACAGATACAGGGAAGCAGTAACCTCTTTATTCTCTTTTGCTGCGTCTCTTAGAACTTGACTTACCATATCCTATAGCAGAGCTCTGTCAGTACAGCAGTTACTGCAGGGATCTTTCTGACTAGGTGATCCCTCACACTGTTCTTTTTGTGAACAGGGGCTGATTTAATAGTCAATTTATGAAGAATGGTTGAAAAGGGTGCATTTTTCCTTTAGGAAAGTCTTATAATTCTCTGACTGAGAAATCTGTTGCTTCCATGCCTTGGGACAACTGTAAAAGTGTAGCAATAATACAAATATTTGCAAAGGGTGAAGCACCTGTTTTAACTTCTGAGCTAGCTTTTTAATCTGAAATCAGACAAATAAAAATAACTAGAATAAAAATTTATCTTTGAAGTATAATTAGAAATGCTAATTCTGCAAAACAATCAAATTTACAGCTTTCTGTAGTGATCCAGAATGCATTTTAAATAGCGGGAAAAAAAAAGACACCCCCCCCCCCAGTTATGGAAATGTCATTTCTCGCATGTCCTTAATGTAAACAGGGCATAACTGTAGATGAGGTTGCTAGGCCTTAAATAATTTTAGACACTACCAGTAATGAAGCCACAGCATATAGCTGCAGTAGTCAAAGCTGAAGTGGAATCAAATAACTTGTATCTACCACAAACGCAAATCAACAAGGAAACAGCAACAAAGGTTGAAAGCAGTAGAAACAATGGATGATAAGTTACACGTGCCAAAAAAATGTGAAATACAGGACCATAGTAAGAAACAAAATACTAGTCCTCAGAACAAGGAAATAATTGCATGTTTTTTRTGGATAGGGGAAACATATGCAGCATTTGGAAGAAAATAAATCTGTTTGCAAAAGCATACGATCACTGATGTTCCTAGAATGGAGACTATCAGTGACAATTTCTCAGAGGTTTTTTGTAAAAAACAGTGTAGACTAGGGAAAAAGTGTGTTTTGCAGGCTTTTCATACATCGCCTTGATACTGGTTCTACTAGGAGTATAATGAGCTGTAAGAGTACTGCAAATTTTTTAGTTCAAATGCAGGCTATGCTTGAGAAATAACTCAGAGCAAAAGTTTGCACAGCCCTTCTTTTACTGTGACTCCTGTAGTACTTTTCAAAGCTCAGGTTTCCCAAATCCTGCTATTTCTTTGTATCAAATACAATTTACAGCCTTCACTGCACCAGACAAAAGTGTGAAAAAGTGAATGTAGTAGACCTGACTGTATGTGCTTTAGTACAAAATCTTTTTGTTACAAAAGCTTCAGTTCTCTAGTATCTGTATTAGCATTATGCTGATAGATTTGTCTGTGGGCAAGCTGTACAAATTCTCTTTCCTGGCAATATAAGAAGTCCCAGAAGCAGCTCTGTGCTCAGCAAATCTGACTAAAAAGTTGAACTCTCTATAATGGGCAAATGTGGCAGTGTATTTGGTAGTTACTACTGTATATCTCTAACACAGGAATAATTATTAAAATGTGATGATATTAAAAGCTTGGAATGTCTTCTTGGAAAAAAAAGCTAAATATATCCTAGTATTAATATAATGTGTTGTCAGTGATTTTTTGAAGGTGGTCAAAATCAAACGTAATGAAGTGACAGAATGCATGTTATATTTCGTCTGTTTCCAAATAAAACAATTAACTTTCTGACACCAGCTTTTTAAATATAGCTTAACATATGCTATCCAGTTCAGGAACATTTTCAACATATATTTTGATTCTTAAAACATGTTAATTTATGAGCCTTAAGATGTTTACCATTACTTATTCGTATTGTGTGACTGACCGAGTCAAAGATATTTACTTTAGGAGACATAATTTTCACATTTCTCCCCCCCCTCCTCTCCCCACATTGTACTGGTGCCATTTTTTGTCCCTTCAATTCCTTCATCCACTGGGCTGGACACTGGGTTGATATTTATGTTGACTCATAGGACAGAAATTGGTTCCACAGCAACAGAAGCCCTCTACAGCTGTACAGTTACTAAAGCTTCTGCAGACCTTGGTGATCAGAAGTGTCCATTCTGCAGGATGGCAGAAAATATCGATGGATCTGTTTAAAGGTAGATTACAAAAGCCTAGCCCAGCTCTTATTTGATTCCATTACACAGGAAATTGCAATAGAACAGAAGCTAGTTTTCTGTTATGGAAATGTCTTCCTTTGCATCGTCTTCCTAGTGTTGCCTTACCAGCAGAACTGTACAGTACCCTTAACTAATCAGGATTTGCCCCTTCAATTGTTTTTGTAAAGAGCATAATTCAACTCTAATACAGTAGTTAACGTGAAACATATTTTTACAATTATTTCATATTTTTAGCATTTGTTTAATATAATATATGTTTGTGATAGAAATGTGAACACTCATTTAACCCTAAGTAAGCCATTCTTCATGGTGCCATATTTTATAGTTTATATTCTCATTCTGCCACTCAGCTGGATTTTCCAGTTACTTCTATAGTGCAGTTATCATTTGAAGGATGACATATATCCATATTATTATGAGTATTGTTAACTTGAGTATTGCAAAAAGCATTTTGCAGAAGAGTCCTAATAATAAAATGCTGATTTACCAAAACCACAAAATTCAAAGAAAATTACTGATTTCAGTTAATGTATAGTTTTGCAAATAAAAGCAAAATAATTTCAAATCCTAATGTTTCCAACTGTGACATTTTCTACATGTGAAAACTTCATTGACTTTGATTTGAAATGATTTTGTTTTAAAATGTACTTAGAAGTTAAAAAAAGGATTAAAAAAAGGACCAAACTGAAATACTTCGAAATGTCTTGACTGACCTGATCTATTTTTTTTTCAGTTCACAATTAGAAGATTTTTTTTCTGTGATCTTTGATATAAGTTGTTTAGAAAAAGCAGGGAAAGTGTATTTTTATAGACTTGTAAGAGAAATAGTTCCCTGTAGCAGAACTTTACTGAGAGACAGTATGATCTGTTAGATATTACAACCCAGTGGGATTATTTTCCAGAAGTTGTTCTTAATCACTGGAAAAGGCTGTATTTCACCACAGCTGTAAGTCTCTAATTACTATGAAACAGAGCCATTGTTATAAGGAACATTTTCACACAAATCTACATGCAAATTGATTTACAAAAGCCAAAAAACAAAAGTTTCCTAAAAACTGAATTCTCATAACTGACAACTGATTTAGTGCTCTGTCAGCAACTCATTATGTTGTATAAATCAGAAATGACTTATAAAATTGCCTCTCACTGTACATTAAATGAGGGGAAAGAAGAAAGAGAGGGAGCGAGGAAGATCACTAAACAGCAATGTATCAGAGAAAGCAGCTTTTTTACAAAGAATGTCCCCCAAATGCCAAATACTCAGCTGCGGAAAGTTTATTTCTGTAGATTGTTGTATAACTCTGAGAAAATCAGGATAGTTATTCCATTAAAAACTTTCAGTTCTCTGGATATTGTAGAGTCACTAGTAATTTTTCATTTGCCACTGCTAGTAACAGATGAGTTCTGTCATTCTTACTTTCAGTAAATAATTGCATAGAAATATGCAGGCAAGCTCATGGAATACAAGGCTATGAGGTGCCACTTAAGGCCAGCATAGAGAATCTGACCACGGACCCAAGCAACTGCCTTTGTCCCAGCTCTAGTCATGCCACCATTCAGCAGCTCTGCTGCTGGTCTAGTCTGGGCTGCCAGCAGTGGGACTGAGCTGGGGAAGCAGCTGACACTCTTAATTTTCTTATCGCCTTAACAGCAGCTTGGAATGTCACTCACCAGCCTGGCAGAGGAAACAAACTATAATGCCTGGGAGTCAAAGTAAGTCCCCTCTTCGGTTCTGCAACATGATGTGCAAGATTTCTCCTCTGAGTATATCTCCTCACTAGAAAGAGCACCATTCTACTTATTTGCAGAGGTTTCTTAGATCTGTCACCTGTTAGGCACTTCTTTAAGAGCAGAGGAGATTGAGGTATGTTAAAATCTTACTCCGTGTGCTAGGTTTGCTAAGTGGCTGTGTAGACTGAGGCAGGCAGTGCTGTGCAAAGGCTTTTGCTGGAGGTCTGAAGTCCAGGATAGAAAGGATTTGCTTCTGCACAAAGTACAGCTTCTCATTAGGCAACCTGCCTGGATTGGCACTCGGRGGAACAAGGGGTGGAATAAATGCTTCATTGATAATAAGACTGTAAAGGATGTATGATTCAAGTTTTTCCCAGAATTATTCAGTAACCTTTTTTAACAGCTGCTGTATTCAATCATTAAAATAAAACTGTAGAATGTATACAGTATTTTGGGTATGTATTAGCCATCAACATTAGGAGTTAATACATCTGCAGAGGACATCTTCCAGGGGGATATTTAGCATTTTTTTACTTGGATCCATTTGGGGATTTATATCTAGATGTGAGATTATTTTTTTCCTGTGTGGCAATTAAGAAATTAATGCCAGGAAGTTCAGGATAGGATGCTAAACCACCAGCACATGAAATGCCTGTGATTTAATTAAGCATAGATTGGGAAGTCACATGACACAAGGGTGAAAGCATGTATGATGGGGTTGAGGAAGGGCTAGGGGCAGGAAAGACCTATGCAATATTGTTGTCTCTTTTTCTGTCATGGGAAGGAGAACGCAGCTGGAGAGGACACTGTGCAGTAGGGTTCCCTCCTGTTATCCCATAACTTTACCTCAGTGCTGTTAATACTCAGAATGGATATGTCACAGATGCAAACCGAAATCCCGAAGTCGCCTGAGGTGGATCCTAAGCAAGTTATTTACAAAATCTGGAAATGTATTTAAGCCCTCTAAAACATTAACATTCTCAAATACTAGCACTTTGTAATGAACTAATTGAATTCCATCTTTAGAAAATGACAGATTATTAGAGTCCAACACAAGTCCTGCCTCTGTGTATTCCTATAGGAATTCGTCTTTTTACCTTGAACATGTTGAATATGGAGAGAGATGCTTCACACCCTTATTTTGACCACTGTCAAGAAATTAGTATTTTTTTTCTAGCTGCAAATGAGTAAGTTGGCTGAGCCTATTGTATGTAAAATCACATGTGAAATCTCTGCTGTCTTGCTATACTACGTGACAGAGATACGTTCTGTTTAAGAACCTGTTTGTGCTGCCAAGTAGGCAACATGTCACCAAGCCCTGATTTAGCAAGAGCTTACTCCTATATACTATGGAAGTCTTCCACTTCCATTTATGGCTATTTACCATTTATTTCATGAGTAAGGAGTGGAAGGCTTTATTTATAAGAAAGATCAGCATTCTGGTACATGATGTGCAAAGAACAAAACAAAATCTGCAAACAAATTGTACTGCAAAAGAACTGGAGACTTCAAGTCTAAATTTCAGAGGTGCAATAAGCAGTTACTACAACTGCAGAGGATGAGAATGACACAAGACTATGCTCCGATGATATCATGTTCTATAACCATGACAAAATGTGCTTTACAGATAGTGCCAACCAAATGGCCTCTTTCACATGATCTCTTACTGGCACCCTTCAAAATCTTGAGAGATATATTCCTTCATGGTCTAAGGTTCACTCCTTACAAGTTGGCACATTCTCTATGTTAATCATTTTCATTTGAATTATTAAATAAAAACAAACAAAATTTCAGCTGACAGTCAATAATTTCATCCTGAGTGTTGCACAGTGGTAATACAGAAGCGAAACATAYACTCTTAAATATGTCCTGGTAGTCTCTTCAAGATGTCATCTCCAGGAACGCTAGTTAATGTGGGTAACATACAGAAGATGCTAGGTTTTTACCACACTAACAGATTGGTACATAAAGCAAGAGGCTGAGGTTATAGTACAGAGCTAGGGCACATCAAATTTAAAAGTTAAGATTTTTTTCCATTCAGTCAAAGCAGATACGAAGCTTAAAAATGCATAACAGGAAACATCTTCCTTCTGAAAACTGTTTATTTTCAGATATACATATCTGAAGGAAAATACTAAACTGGGCATGATTCCTCTGTATTATATGTACTGGTTTCTACAATGATATGCCAAGGTAGGAAAAGCAAGGGGTCATCTTGCTTGGAGATATATAAATACCTGCTCTGAGTCACAGTCTCTCTAAAAAGAATCCAATACTTAAATGCAGGGATACAAAAAAGAAGAAAAACAGTTCCGTGAAGTGTGAAAAACTTGGATTTTTAATACTAGTTTGCTTCATGCTTTTGGGGATGTCACTATATCATTAAGTGCATCAGTTTGCCTACAAACTTCACTGTTTTTTTAGAAAGCACTCTGAGATCCTTTTCGTTTGAATTATTAAATAAAAACAAACAAAATTTCAGCTGACAGTCAATAATTTCATCCTGAGTGTTGCACAGTGGTAATACGGAAGCGAAAGGATCCCAAAGCCACCCTAAGTAAAATATTAAGAAAAGATCTCAGGCAAAATTCTACTTCTTCACTGTCTCCTGTCTCTGGCCCTGCCACTTGGGGAACACTATTGAACAAAGCACTTGGGATTTTTCTCTTAAGAGAAAAGTCTCTCTTGCTTCGTAAGAGAAAAATCTCTCTGTTATGTGAATGGTGAAGTAATTTTTTTAGCACACATACTCTAAACATCTGGCTGAAAATTGTTTTTGCCAGCAAGCTTATTTTATCTTCTGACTGTAACTGATGACAAGAAGAACAATTCCTCACAGCAGTATACTATGTCTGTTAAATTACTTCAGATTCTTTTTTAGTAGCTTTGATTGGTTCTTTGGCCACTAAGAGGCCAAATAGTAGACATTAAAGCACTAATCACGTTATTGTTCTTATTTTGCATGGATTAAAGCAATCCAGAAAGAAACACTGCCTCCATACTCCTGAAGAATCAGACTATGGCAAAAGCAATAACCACAGAATTATCTTTTTAACTAAAAGGTGTGGCTTTGAGACGCCTCAGAACACCCCCGTTTTGAGTTCTGTGTTACGGACAAAAGCCYGACCTTACTGCTAACTTAGCAGCGATGAGGAAAGCAGTCAAGCAGCGCCGCCTTCTGTGGAAAGGGTGGTCTGTTTAATGTCTCCTTTAAGAGTCTATCTCCAGGGAGAGTGCTTTTTTTCCTTTTTTTTTTTCTTTTTTCCCCCCCTTTCCTCTACTCACCACGCTGTTGCTTACCCCTGAGGAGTGAAATCTGGGTTCTGGCCTCCTGCAAGCCATGTGAAGTGCTTAATTAGCAATATCCATTTTGGGATGCTTATATACATACAAACTAACCTTTTCTTTTTGATGGAGTCTTCCATTCCTGTTTCTAAGTCAGCTTTCACAGGGTGTCCAAGGTAAAGATAAATCCAATGTAATTCCAGATTTTCTTATTTAGATGCTATGGCTATGCAGGCTTAAGTGGAACAGAAACCTGATACTGCCTGGAAAATAAGTGTAGCTATACCTGTCATTATAATAAAAAGTAAACTAAAATAAAACTAATACAAAAGTATTAATTATGGATGCTAAGTAGGACATTTCCCTTCAAATATTCAGAGAGACTTGGTTAATATATCTAGTATTTCTGAGAATGTAAAGCCACAAGGAAAATAAAATCATAAAATTTACCTCTTCATAAGAAAACTGTAGGGCGAAACTGATGTTTGAGCAACTGGGGTTTGAACAACTGAAGTGGTGTTTATTAGCACTTTTATTGTGTTTCATGTTCAAAGATCTCTGAGTACTTACAGGAGAGAAAATAAGCTTGTTTCCCTACTATAGTGTAGTGGACAAGAAATTATCAACTTAAAGGCAGGTAGGGAGATGAAAGGGACCTTTGCAGAAGCTGTGGGAATAATTCCTTAGATTCCTGCTGTATAACCATCAATTTCAGCAGTCCATATCCAGATTGAGGTCTTCAAAACCTATTACTGCAAAAATAGAAATTACTATGGAACTGGTTCAAGCAAGAAGTTTGTTTTATTTAAACCGTTATGATTTTTAGAAACTAATATGATGCTTTTTTCTTTGGTGTAGAATTACCAGTTCTTTTCCCCAGGAAGCTATCCTTATACAAGAGCTTGGACAGCTGTTTTTGCATGCCACTTTCAGTGAGGGTGCTGACCTGACTTGCTCTTCCTGGCTCTTGCCTGTCAAGTTTTACTTCGAATTATGCCTTTGATGCCATTCCCAGCTTCTTTCCCATTCAGCCTGTCCAATGGCTTGTCAGTTAACCAGCAAATAAATACCTTCTCAAAATGGTTATTTCCTGGTATTTCCAGACTATTTTTTTTAAGCCTTTCTACAGTGTTGAAGATCTCTCTTACCTCAAAATATTTCTTACAGGTCATCTTGTTGCAAAGTTAATAAGAATTTCTCTTTTGGCAGTGCTATTTCTATTTACAAGACCACATTCAAGTGAAAAGGGATGGAAGTGTAGTCAAAAATATATGATAAGTTGGTATTCTCTTTTGCTTTTGCAGCAACTCAGATCAAAGGGACTCAGACAAATTCACAAGTGGGTCTTCATGGAAACCATGTCACTTTCCTTCATGAGATCTCGTAATCAGGGGTATGTGATGGCATAACCACATTTCACTTTCTCCCTTTCACGTTTTTCCAGGAGTGCTGTATGTATCCTTTATCTCCTTGCTGAAACTCTTTGTAGAACACAGAATCTCAGTTCTGAATCTCAATATTTTATAAACCAGTGCCCACTCTGTAGCAGCAAGAATATGACCTGGTAGGCCTCTTAGATTTTAAAAGTCTTAATCTTTTCACAGTATGATATAAGCTTTGGCTGTACATTTTCTCATTTTGACATAGAAGTGTTTTCCTTCCTTCCCTCCTTCCTTCCTTTTTCTTTCTTTTCTTTTTTTTCTTTCTTTTCTTTTCTTTTTTTTTTTTTTTTTGAAGTTAGATCCTTTATCAAGTTGTACTGAGAAAATACTGGTTTTTCAGTCTTTCAAAAATCCTACAAAAGTGATTTACTGGTTTTAAAATGGGCTATAAAGCATTTGAAGTAGACAATTAAAGTTACCCCTCTTCTCAGAGGGGAGGGAGGGAGAAAGCTAAAGCTTGCCTTTTCAGGCACCTTTGATACATTTCCTTCTTGTAGTGTTGTCAGTAAAGTCCTTCAGGGAAAAAAAAAAAAAAAGAAAAACAGTAAAAAAAAGTCTCAATTCTTCTGTTTCCAGAAGAATGAGGAAAGCGTTTAGTAGGAAAAAAAAAAATCATTCTGATTTTAGAACTATCAGTAAAAGAACACAGTATTTTCCTTCCTCATAATTCCTAGCCTTTACTACCTGGAAAAGAGCATAAAATTGATATAGAATTTCCTAGGAGAAAACCAGAGCAACAGCACTGGTTGCAGAGTTAAAGTCAATCAGTTGCTAAAATCAACCTTACCGCTAGATGACAGCAAATGCTAATTTTGTGTAACATTGTCTTTCCTCTGGACAGTGAGATTCAGAGAAGGGGGAAAAAAGCACAGAGAAGTCTTAAGCTAAGGGAGCAGCTGGGATAAATACCCATTTGGAAGAAACTCCTATGCTCTGTGAAGACAACTGCAAAATTCCTCATTAAATAAAAGCTCTTTTTTGGGCTGTCAATCCTCTTTTCTCTTTCAGTCTAAGTAGCGTGGTGTTTTATGGTCACAACTTTCTGATGCTCTTGATTGCACACCCTATTTCCTGAAACTGTGTCCTTTATGTTTTCAATCCCCCTTCCTTCACTTCCTTTTAAGGTAGATACTGATCTCAAAGATAYAGAACTTTTACAAAGAAGCAAAACAAAACATATGAATTAACAGTTAAGAAGTTGCATATATTCAGGCTGTTATTTATGACTGGCTCCTTCTTATGGAAAATACAGTATCTACCATCAAACCAGCATAGTCTAATCTTTGGACAACACCCAATGCACTGATGGCAGCAGTATCAGCATAAGGAAGGCATCAGCCAAGCAACCAAAACACCAAGCAAATTTAGATAATCCAGAAGTTCAGATTCCAGAAGAAAACAAGACTTCACTTGTGCTAACTCTCCTTTATTTTCTACTAGTGATCGAACTGATGCAATAGGCACTTGTTGAAGAAAGGCTTTTTGTTGTGAAGTGGGTACAGCTTTTGGCAGCAGGAAGATTCCACCACAAAGCCACGACCTTCTCCACTCACTTAAAAAAATAAATAAATAAAAAAGGAAAAGTAACACAGATGCCCTTAAAGCAGTTTGTAAATTAGAAAAGAAAATTGAATCCTTAGGAGAGCAGAGCAGATTAACACAGCCAGATTTGCTTCACACTGGCATTTCTGAAGAATACTTTCCTAATACATCTGAGCAGTAAAAGATGATATTTTAAAAATTTTTAAACTCTGATTTTATTATATTTACTGAGGAGGAGTCCAAATTCTGTTGTAAAATGTGAGGCTATGCTGTCCTTAGCCCTCAAAACTAGGCAGTTTGACAGAAGCTAACATAAGGAACTCAGGAACAATGATATCCAGAAAGTTTTAAAAGATACTGAATAACATACGTAACTTTACTGGAAAATTTCATAGAAGAATACATGAAATATGCGAGATCGAGTCTGAAACCTGAGGGACTTTAATCCAACAAATTCAAAAATACTTCAGAGCTAGCAATTAGTGTATTTGCTTATAAAATGTGGTGCAGGCAAGGTTGGATGTTTTCAGAGTGTGAGCAAGGGCAGAAGAGTGTTGCTGAAATTCGTAAACTCTAGTGGATACTGTTCTTGGCTGTGGCACTCTGCTTCAGGAGGAGAAAACCCTGTGCCAGGTCTGCTCCGTACAGGTTTAACCCAGTGCAAAACTCACATCCTATGAGAGATGCCATGGGACACATGGTGTTACTGCAATAAAAGTATCCCCAGTGGATGGCCTGTGTGTGGAGAGGGAGAAAATCATATTACTCTCATCATGAATAAGGTTAAATGGCTAGTATTGGGATCAGGATCCTCCTACAGACCCCTACAGACCACCATAATCTGCCTTGTTGCTGGGCTATGCTGGGGGCTGTGCTGGGCAGACTCCCCAGCGCTGGATAGGGAAAGGGAAGGGAGAAGTAAATGGCTGTGGGAGAGCGCTCCGGAGCTGCAAACTGCCCTGCTGAAACCTGCCCTTTCAGACATGTTGCATGGACCAACACCCAATAGGTCAGGAAAGGCAACACTCAAATATTAACCTATGGCAATCCCATGCCCTCCAGGAGGGGTATGTGTCCTGTAGTTTAAGGAGCAACTGCAACTTTTAAACCACTTGCTCTTTCTGCAGTGACAGTAATAAATGCAGGTACTCAGTGTCAGATGGTTCTGTGGCAGATGCTGTCAGCTTTGCACTTGCATGAAAGGTCAGGCTTTAAGGAAAAGCTTAGGACCATGCAGGTGGTTAAACCCAGCAGCAATACCCCGCGTGCTCCACTTCACTCAAGAAATACTAAAAGCAAAAATCCTGCATGTGGTGTGCCTGAGGGACTCAAAAATCCTGCATGTGGTGTGCTGTGAAATCTGTCATCTGAGGACTGCAGAAAGGTGTGTCTGTGATAGAAATGTTCCAGGTAAAAGGTTAATAAGGCAACAACTGCATGGTCTTCCAGCTGCAGTACTAAAGCACCCATGCGAGCTTCCTGCACCCATCTGGAGGTAGAGGGTATCACTCAACATGTTGGAAAGAGATTCAAGAGAAAAGAGGAACAAGCTCKACTCTGCCGTTTGGGTTACATCCATCAAGGTAGCTACACAGAACCAGATTCTGAAAAGGTTGGTCACTGTAAATAAGAAATATACCACAATGTTTTGATTGACATAAAATCACAAGTTTTAATGATGAGTCAGCATACCTATGAAGATACAGATGTTAGCAGTGTAATTACTTGTTATCCAGTTGTAGGGGCTAAATTAATATTGTTCAACAGCTACACTGCATGATTCTTTTATGTTACTAGGTAAAATGAATATTCTGGGAACAGGTATTCTGAAAGGGCAATCTTGATAGCTGGGGTTTAACTGGAAATCAGTAGCCCTTCACCTGGAGGAAAAACTATTCCCTGTACCATTATGCGTATAAATGTGTTACAGATAGACCCACGCTTGCCTAACAACCTATCAGTTAACATTTCTCAGTATAAGCTACCTGCTGCTGCTGTGATACCTGTGATAGAATTTGTCAAACAGAGCAATGGGGTGTTACAGAAAAAAAAAATACAAATCTAGTGGAAATCTAACAAACTCGGGGCTGCTTGAATTTTAAAGGGAGCTGTGAAAGGTGAACCTCATCCGTCTCCCTGGGATTCATAAGTACTGGGTGATTTTGGAAAACTAAATGCTTCAGGCGATATTAACAAATGATAATATGGCTAGTCTGTGGAGATAGATTGTTGCTGTTGTTTATTTTTGGATTAACGAGGTCTATAACAACATACAACAAGTAAAATGTGAGAGTATGAAGTTGTTTAGAAAAGATGATTTACTATAGACATGTACATGGCTACTAGGATGTTTGTGATGGTGTAGAGAGAGGCAATCAAATTGCTGCAGTTTGCCTTTAAAAAGCAACTGCTTCTCTGCCTCTGCTAAATGAATGATTTTCTTAAGCAATGCCAAGTATGTTCCTAATATGTAGCATTTCCATGCCATTTTTGTTCAGTTTGACAGAGCCGCTTGGTCATTCATCTAAGGTTGTGATTCCTGCTCAAGATTGCCCTTCCCTATAACTGGGAATTTAAGAACAAAAGTGCATAGCTGGCAGCATTTCGGAGAACTGGAAGAAGAGGTGAACGCCATTTGAAAGTGTGGGAATTGTACAACAAAACTATTTCTTATCCATCACACTGCAATCCTGAGGACAGACTGAAGGGAGTCTTGCCTCTCCTTTGCTGGAGGAAGCTCGTAAAGCAGGCTGGGAGGAAAGCTGTCCTGCCCCGCGGGGGCTGGGGCATGGAGTGGGGCGGCCCTGTGTTCGCCTTCCTGGCAGCTGTGATGTGAAATTTGCCTTTTGCCCCAGCTTCGTAGTAGAAAGTCCAGGATCGCTTCCCACCTTTCGGCCCTCCTGGAGGTAGAATCTGCAGAAATGGGAGTGCTTCCCCCCCACCCCCGCCASAGGCCTGACTCTGGTGTCTGGCCAGGGGCAGGAGAAGCGACCTGCTGCTCAGCCACCAGGCTCTGCTCGCCGTTCAGATGATTCCACCCCAAGAACTTCCAGGAGCAAAACTATTTCCAGGCTTCCCTCATCAAGAAGGGAGAGTGTCGGCTGGGGGGTTTTGCTGAAGCCTTCCCAGAAAGCATGTTTTGGGGCCTTCCCTCACAGCAGCTGTTTCTAAGTACCGTTGTAAGCAGGACTGCCCCCTGCCTTCAGAGAACAGGACAGCGAGTCCCTTGCTCTTTACACTGTGCTGCTTTAAATCACATCAACTGCAAAGAAGGAAATGCTATTATAATCAACCAGTTCCTCCTCCTTCTTCATCTTTTTGCAAAATAAAGTCAGTGGCTGAAACACTGCAGGAAGTTTACTGTAATGAGAGTTGAAGATTTACATTCCCTAGATTGCATCTGCTATGATTAGCAGAAGTAATAGCAAGCAGGAATCACTGTGAGTTCTGGTATTTTTCATGCTTTATTGATCTCCCAGCTTTAATATATGTTCCATTCCTTTAAGAAGCAGGTCCTTAGTACAACTGGCAGTAAGATAAAACAAATAACCAAGGCATTCAGCAATCAGTTCTCTAAGGCCAGGCATTATTGCAGCCTCCACTATACACTTCCTTTTCGTTTTGCTGTGGTACAAGCAGAAAACGTAGTGCCTACGAGATCAGAAAAAGTCACTTAAATAAAGATCCAAAAAAAGAAAATATCATTCTTGAAGATAAAGAGCAAGCTCTTGACTGCATTACAAATGTTTTACATGCAAACAGAGTGTATCAGGACAAGACACAGAAGGGCAAACCAACAACCAGCAAGGATGAGGAACAGGGACGGAGTCCACCTCTGAAGGCATGTAGGAGGAAAACGTGAATGATTTTCAGGGGAAAGAAAAAAGCTGCACACATTGACTAAAGCAGCTCATGCAAGAGGTAGAGAGTGAAGCCCTACAGAAGAAAAATGAGTAACAAGATAAGCTACAAAGATGCACCAATTCCTAGCTGGAGCTAGAGAAAGAGGAGTGTGCACATGGAGAAAGAAGGAAAAAAGGTGTGGAAGAGGTAGCATCACCATCAACAACCAACACATTTGACCTCAAGGTGAAAGAGCAGGAACAAATCAGAATGAACTTGCATAGCTACAGTATTTCCCATCATTTCCTTAAAAGTGAAATCCCAGTAGACCAAGACAAAAAATAGACAAGAGCCTTGTGGAAAGGCAGCTTTATGAATAGTGAGCAACTTCTACTGCTTCTACCTTGGATATTCTGACTAGATTACAAACAGATTAAAAATACAATCCACTGTCTTTTCAGTCTGTGAGCTGGTGGAACTCACAGATCCACTACAGTCTACAGACAATCTGCAGTGGGATTTTGGGAGTATGCGGGTTGAGGAAATATAAAAACTACACATCTTAAATATGACTGTAAATGAAAAAGGCATCGTGGCTTGTCTCCTTATGACACATACCTAAATTAGTTCTTCTTGTTAAATCTCTGAAGACCTTTTGCAAATGGAAAATGAATGATCACTTGGGCACTCCAGAGAAAATTAATGTTTCTGAAGAAGAGTTCGGAAGTTACATGAGGTACTTGTATCATACAAGGGATCTCATTGCTTTTTCTATGAAGAATGAAAATATAAGCAACAACAAACACAAACTCCGTATGTTATCTATGTTTCATTTACATAGCCTGTTTATAACTCAGTCTTTAAAATGACAACCATTTGACGTATTTTCATAATGGACTAGGTGTCATTTATGCAACAGAAAATATGTAGATTTGTGAGAACATGTATTAAATTTTCAAATAAAACAAGATGTAACTGCTGAGGCAAACTGACAAACTTGTCGCAATTCCCCTCAATAAATATACCCATCTAACTCAAATGACATCACAGCTCTACTCTCAAGAAATAATATGGTTAAGTAGATTGTTTTTTCTCTTTACTTTGCTTCAGTTTATAGAAATAGTATCTGTCAACTTCTTCAAGCTATATGGAACTATTTATGACATAAGAAATGAAGTCAAGACCGTTAAGTGCATCCACTGGGAGAATGAAAACCTCTATCTTGGTTACTACTTTATATATTAATGAGATGAGTTAACAGCCCCAGCAGTGAGATTAACAATGTCTCCTTCCTCAGCTCTACAAACAAATCCACATCGACAATCAGAAAATGGCACCCTTTAGCCTGATGCAATGAACGTGACGTAAGTGACAGATGACACAGCAAGAGTCTGAAAACAAACTCCTATTTATTCAGACATACCAGCAGTCATTCACGAAGCACTGTAGCAAAAACTCTATTCTTCAGATTATCTGATGCATGTCCAAAATTTTTTTTTTGAAACATTTTTCATTCCATCTGACCTTCATGCATTTACTCTCTAAACATTCACTCAGTTGTAGTCAAGTAATCCCTCAATACCAACAAGTGCAAGATGACTGCTGGACAGGGTACAAGGCAAGAAGTTCAAGCCAAACCTGTAAAACTGGGGAGCACACAGATAAAAGCTTCAAACTAAGTTTAACTAAGTTCAAACTAAGTTTACCAGACAGCAACCAAACGCAGCATCAAAGAATTGCGTGACAATTCGCACTGGACAGTCTAGACAACACAGTGAAAAATGTGCTGCCCTCCCCACCATCTTGAACTAGCAGGGTCAAGGCCCAGAAGATCTGAGAGGTCAGTGACTTTCAACACTGTGACTACGTGACTGGATGCTGAATTTGTAGTAATTACGCAGATAGTAATATATTCCAACTGGTCTTGTGGCTCTGCTGTCTATGTATTTTTAGTTTAATTAATACAATAGGTTTAGAGTTACCTGGGATGGACGTACACATTCACAAATCACAAAGCAAATGTGAAGAGATTTTAAGAGAGTTTAATAGCAAGCATTGAATACATTTTACTATGATTACATTACTTGTAGTAATCAATAGAATTTGATTTCCAGTAGTAAAAAAAAGTGTTAGGAGGAGAAAGTACTAGGTTTGAAACATGTTTACCAGATATTTCTTCTACAATACTTTGTGGCCTCTTTTCACATACAATATAAACAAAAGTAATTTACTTAGCAGTTTTTCTGAAAAGCTAAATAAAGTTTTGACATAACTTAAGCCAAATCCAAACTGCTARGATTTACTGTGTTTGATTCTAGACTGTAAGAGCTGCTCTTCAAACAGCAGGTGAGTTGGAATTTGTAAGAAGACTTAAAACTGTTGTGTAAACTGCATGAGCAGAAAAAAGCTACTGTACTGCATGTCATTCAGTCTTTTTTATCATAAAAAACTTGCAGTGTTAAGACTGTCCATCTTCTTTGCTGCATGATGTCAACTGTTTCCCTGTTTCCCTGTTACAGTGGCTATAAATTCTTCTTTGAGGATCTCTTTATCCAAATTTCTGCCTGTAAAGAGAACAAAACTGTCTAGTTATGTTTTAGAGTATGTTATAAAAATGCAAGTAAGTAGGAACCTGCAAGTTTTCCAACTGAAGAAACAGTTTGTTACACCAATGAGTGAAAATAGAGCTTTATGAACATTAAGCTGCAGGTAACAGATAACTTCACATTTTCCAGGTAGCAACAGATTTCAAGCTGTATGAGTAAGGCAAACAAGGAAATACTTGGGTTTTTTGGTCATAAAAACACTTGCAGTCATCCCCAAGCAGAGAGTAACAAGCAAGAAATAAAAAATGTGCAATCTTAGTAATACAGCTTTTCAGAAATGAGATTTTATGTATTTTAACGGCTATAAGCACTTTTTCTTACAGCTATTGAACACTTTACTGCAACAAATCCCATCCTGTATTTATAATTATGGATTTTTAAAAGAACCTTAAATATATAGATAAAATTTAAGAATATTTCATATTTTATCTTGTTTCCCTAAAAAGCACAGTATGTATTCCTATCAGCTGGAATATAAAAACTTACGAAGTCCTGATGGGTAAACTTTGGATGGAAGTGCATTCTGCACTCRTTCAGTGCTATTATTCTGGCTAGTTTAGGCTGGTCACTTTCCACTGGACAGGTCACAAGATTTCCAGATAAGAGAAGCAGCCACTTAAAGTCAAATTATGAGATATGTAATTTCCTCTTACCTATTAGAACCAGTCTATTTGTTCTCTTTTCATCTTCCTTCCAGCCTACTGAAGTCTCTTCCAAATCATAGAGTTCGTGGACACCCTGAACTATCACCTGATGAGATTTGCCTTGAATAGATACCAGTCCCTTATCAGAAAAATAACTGTTAGGATATATAAACAAACCTTTAAAAATGATATTTCATAATAAGTAAGAGTGAAAAAAACATGAAAATAAGCAAGAAAAAAATAGTGGTGACTATGCATCAGTTAGTAAAAATAGCAACGCAGTATGATCTCTATTACTCATTACATCCATTCTCACATCTTACTCTATTAAAGACCAATAACTATACTGTCACACATTCTATCTTCTGTTCTTCATTGAGACAAAACATAGTACAGCATGTCTGAGCAAAATAAAATGCCACCTACTATCACGACATTTCCAACATATATATGACGTATGCATCTATGAAAGAACAGCTGCCTATGAAAAGACGATGTCCAACAAGTAAATATGTCTGATTTCAGATTATTCTGATTAAGTTCTCATGCTTAGCATTTTTACTATTCTCAGACAAAACCTCCAAGTATCAGAGTAAGAATAAACATTTGTGAGGATAAATGACTAGCAACAGAATAAAAGGGATTACTGTTGGACTGAGTCCACTGACCCACATACCAAAAACTGTATTAAAAAGAGTTTTCGTCACTTCATGTAAAACTTTAAAAAATATTCTAGTGGAACACATTCTGCAAAACATCTGTTATACTTCCCTAAAGAAAAAAAAATACAAAATTAAAAATCTTTCATGGAAAAAAGGTCTGTATTCGATGTATCAGCTGGAATTCAAATTACTACCTCCACCAAGAGGACTGTAATGTCAGGGATGTTTATAAATACAAAAGTAGCAAACTTTGGAACCATTCTCTAATTATCTGTGGCTCATTTGCTTTGGTGTGTTTGTTTAATGTGACTGAGGCTCAGCACACAGTCCATTAGCAGACCTCAAACCTGTTAAAGAACTACTTTAATTTGAGTGCTCAATACTACAAAAATGTATTTGTGCACATCAGTACTGTTTTCAGATAGCTTAAGATGTGTAAGTGGCAGCTTTATCTGTCAGAAAGGGGAAGACAATTCTTTGGTTTTGTTGCTGAAGGATCAAGAACACAACCTTTCTTCCAATGAAGTAAAAATAATTATGTTGCTATTCATGAAGCACAGTATTCTCAATGAACTAGAGTGCATTTCTTTGTTTTTCTTACACCATACAAAATGCTAAAACCCAATTCTCACTTTTTAACAATTCATTTAGCTGTTTGGTTTAAGGAAGATGGAAATACATACTAAAGCAAGTCATCTGTAATCACCTCAAACACACACAACTGAATAATATATCAAATGCTCTGGGAAGACAAATCCATTTATGTGTTGCATCTTTTAAAAATGTGGTTTGACATTTTGTAAGAAATTCTAAGTGTAGACTACAGCTAGTATTATGCTGTAGTCTATCTTACTTTGAACTCAACTTCTGCAAAGTACGTCAGTAACTGTAACTACAGACAGCATGCTATAGTTACATTCCTAGATGAGGAAACATTTACATAAGATAGATCTTTCAGAGGAATGAAGGCAAAAAGGGAGAGATTGATTAAAAAAACTACACAGCACTAAAGACCTAGAAAAAAGGCTTCTTTACAAAGAAAACTGAGCAGCACGGTATTTTGTCCATTATGGACTAAATTGTGACTACTACTCTTCTCATCATTCAAGGGAGTAAGAGATCTCTATCTTGCATCATTGTGATCGTGTTTTGATCATGAATTCTACCAGTGATGTTTGGGGAATTTCCTTCCCTCTTAATTCACAACATAATCACTGTTTGCTTTTTTATTGGCTATTTTCTTTTGATTTATTCCACCATCCAGCAGAGAACGAACTGTCTCCTAAATGGCACACTGACAAATGACTGTTCTTCCTTTTGTCTGCTCAGCTACGGTGATTCAGCAGTGCCTTTGACAGGCCTGCGATCAGATGGTACTCTGCAGTTTTTAGGTGTAAAGAGGAAAAACACAAAATGAAGAAGTTGGTCGTTTCTGACTAACTTTCAGTCTTACGACATCCATGGTGCATCCAGTCTTATCTTTCACATTCTTCTCCCACAGAAGATTCTATGAAGAGGTAAAAAAGGTTTTCACAAACAATGGCATGGGATTTTTTTTTAATAAAATGCCAAAATGATTTTTCAATTGATGATGATGTAGCACTTACCTGAATGAAGAGATTTAGATTTTCTTCTATTATGTTTCCTGGAACTTCAAATGTTACTGTAATTATACCCTGCAAACATAAAGACCTACTTATTTTTACTGAACTAAACAAACATTTCTATACATTTATTTTAAGAACTTTATGTTCTTTAGTCTCAGAAAAAAGCAACTATATGCTACCCTATCTTTAATCTGATTAGAAAAAAAATCTCAATTTCTGTACTGCTCTGCTTTTATATATTACACTGTGTTTTTTGGTTCTGTTTTAGTGTCCACTTACACAGACATAACTAACACTTTGAACGTTCTAATGCCATCAACTTATACACTGTAATTCCTTGTTGTGGCTGATTTTTGTTCTCAAATAAAGCCAAAATATTCTATGTGTAGTGAGATCTGCCTTTCAAGTATCTTTAAGAATAATCAGGATTCTGATATTTTTATCATCATTTCAGCTCTTCAGCACAGTTCTATTGGATAAAAAATACTCAATACACTTTTCATTTATCAATACTTTCTGACTACAAACAGCTTTTTATATAGACTATCTAGCAATAGATTCCAAAATAAAAATGTCTGAAGTGCCATTTTATTTCAAAATAACCACTAGCTTACAGCTCAGAACCAATCATTATTAAAACAGAACATCAAAATCAATGTATAGTTGAAAAGTGCTGTACATTAATAATTTATGTACAATAAAGGAAAGCATGCATCTTAAAGTTACTGTTGTTGCTATAATCTCTCAATGGCACACTAGCACATAGAAGTATTTTTTGTAACCACCTAAAATGACTTTCAGATGATCAGCAGTAAGGAAAAAAAAGTAACAAGCAACAAATCTAAATGTTTATCCATTGACTAAGTAAACTCACCAAAACAAGCAAAAACAAGGACAGATGCAAGTTCACTGCACTTCACACACACTGCAGTTAGGCTTCTATTTCTATTGATCTTACACATGAAGTAAGTGAGCCCACTGGATCACATAACAAGAGCTTGTAGCCTACTGTGCCCTCATTTATGCCATATCTGCCTGAATTGAAACTCAAAAGATGTAGGAGTTGATTAAATAGGGATAATAACAATGAATTTTCACTGTTTGCTACTGGCTAAACTGTTTTACACTACAAAAACAATTATTTCCCTAATGATACAGACATTACTATCTCCTCCATAATATTCAGGAAGGCTTCTATCTCACTTGTCACTTTCAGGGATCAACTTAAGACTTCTCTTATGCTAATTGAACATACTTTGTTGAACATACTCTTTCGCTAATTGAACAAACTTTATTGAACAAAAAACTATGAAGATTCTGATCACAATTATAGCTAAGCATGACATAAATTTTATATTTATTAATTAGTTCCAAAAATAACGCTCTTTGTTATTTTGAAGAACAGCAATGGTACAGTCAAGGTTTACTGTTCAAAAGGTAAAAAAACAGGCATTGTATATTTTAACTTGAAAATTAAACTTAATTGTAGTAACCTCCCAGAAGTGTATTTTTCTAATCTACTGTATATTAGAAAATCAGCTTTTCTTTTTTTGCTCCCCCTGAAGGTGCTGCAGCCAGTGAGCAACCTGCATTAGACTGGGAACATCCCTAAGAGGACAGTGGCCCACAAGTGACATGCAGAGCAGGGCACCTGTAAAGGGACTGTGGCCCATGGATGACCCACAGAGCAGGGCCACTAAGGAACAGAACAAAAGGAAAACAAGTAAGAAACAGAGAGGAGCAGAAAACCATTAAAACCAACAACACAGCCTCCATTCCTCCATGGGGGAATTCTGAGGGGCTGAGAAGTCTGCTGGGAAAGTAAGAGAACTTGAAACTAGGGAGCAGAAAGGATAGGTATTTGTGTTAATTGCCTGTGTATTCTGGAGACCCCAGAGGAAGCCTTGGTTCCAGTCCTGGGAATCTGTGCTTCTGTAGATGTGAGCAGCACATCCGCTCCATGTTGGGAATGCCCAGAGACAACATATAAACTGTTAGGAAAAGTAGGGACCCCAAACAGCCCTAGTGGGATGGAAGATGGTTGGGCAAAGATGGGACAGTGACTGCTTCAAGCCCATGCTTATATGACTGGCGCTCTGAGCCATCCCAAGTGCAGGATCCAAAAAATTTGGCCCAGGAATTGCAAAAGGTATATAATGCCTAAGCAACACAGGGAGAGGGATATGCTGCTTTGCTGCGGGGGCATGCCAGAGCTTATTATACGCTCACAACAGCCTCAGAGAGATCAGGACCACTAAACAGGTGTCATCATGTTGCCATCAGGCTGGCTGACAGTCTCAGAATAAGTCTGCTAAGGTGAGCATTAGCAAGTGCTCAGGAAGAAACACAGACTAGTAGTGCCAAAATGGCAAAACGGAAAGCTGAGTCGCAAGCCACCTGACTTACTAGAGGAACAGCATGCAAGTTTAAACAAAAAAAAAGAGTTTGATCTGGCAACCTGTTACAGTGATTAAACAGTCCAGTAAAATGCCACTCTCCAGAGTGCGACCATTCAGTAACTTCCTATTCAAAGAGAAGAGGAGTGTGAGGACCCTGCGGTGGTGCGAAGTTAGAAGAGGCAGGATACAACTTCGCACTTGGGGCAGAGTCAGGTTTCTGTACCACTTGTAAATACAGCCCTGTGCACCAGAGGAAGGCTTTGCGATCGCCTAATGGAGGAGTCTGTTGAACTCGATCCGACTGTGAATGACATATCCTGAGGGGTAGGAAGAAGGGGAAATCGATTACAGTGGCTTYGGCTGCTAGTGTGTGTTTATAGGCAAGGGGTAAGGATCTCAAAGAGGTGTTGTTTGCTTGAAGATGTGGCTTGAAAGCTCCAACAACTAGGCACTGCTTTTAATCACAGAATGGGTAAGGTTGGAAGAGACCTCTGGAGATCATCTAGTCCAACCTCCCTGCTCAAGCAGGGTCACCAAGGGTATGTTAGACAGGACACCCCTACAGTATCACAAATAATCTGGTGGGGACACCTTGTTGATCAAGAAATGACCTGTAGTATAATATTGGGAGGATTATGCCAAAAAATAGGTGTGAAATCAGCAACAAAGCAAAGGATAATGCCTGAAGTCTACTAGTATAGTCAGCCTCAGAAAAAGCCTCAGAATGGGACAAAACATCTCCATGCTCCCACACTACACACTGGGACTTGCAGTGGGACAGAAAGTCTTCTAAGATCTAAAGCTGCAAGTAGAACAACTGCAAGCACTGGAAAAAAGTTCAGAGCTGTTATTTTGGTTACAGAATGTGGAAAAAGCTCCAGAAAATCTAAGTCACCTGACACTTCATTTTAACTCACAAACGGGGAAATGCCCATGCCGAATCAAACCAATATTATCCACCATCCRTTTGGGTTCTGGATGAAACTCAACAGCCACTGAATTCAGAAACCTATTGGTGTATCCAACATTAGTATTACATCCTTGTACTACTGATCTGTTCTGCTGTACCGTTCCTCATACTGCGCATCATTCTAAGATATGGTGAGTAAATAAAACTGTTGATGGTCTTGACAGGTGTCTTGTAGGAGAAAGGCCTGAAGTTTGTAGTAAGTATTTGGATTTTTGCAATGTTAATCTGCTACTGCAACCCAAAAGTGCAAAGGGTGAAGTCTGTAATGGAAATATCTATGTCTAGTCTACTTTTAGGAGTTACACTCTTATTAATCTTCGTGAAAATCACTGCAAGCACCATATAATGTATGTGCTTGCACCATATAATGTATGTGCATATAATGTGTATAACCATACACGCTTACCTTTTCAGTGAAGCTTAATTACAACTTTAGAGAATGCAAAGTGATGAATAATATCACTCTAGTATCTGTGTATAGATAGACAGCTATGTATAGACACCATTTGGACACAAATCTAACAGCATAAACATAGGCTGTAAATTTAGAACTCAGTCCTGCAAACATTAAACGAGTTGTTTTATTTGTCTGTTTCACTAATACTGTCCATGTGAATGAATGAAAGTTTTGACTGCCTGCAGCACTGGACCTCTATAAGCTATATTTGAAGCTAAGGCTTGTTGCATCCTTTTAGAATCTCCCTACAACAAAGCACATTCCTATATATATATATATATGTATATATAGGAATATATATGTATGTATATGTATGTATATTTATATGTATGTATATGTATATATAGTGTGACCTTTCACACTTATCTTACCTATATTATTCCTTAGCTGAAGCATTCTATAAAAGTAACATGATTAGCAACTATCCTGACCGATTTTGCTACAAAACATTGAAGCAGTGCTTTTTGTAATTACCTTATCTAGATGTGGGTGTGTTGTCTTTACATGCTGAAGCTTTTTCTTCAAACTGAAAATAAAATTAAATGTAACATTTGAAAAGGATGGACAAATGATGTCTTTATTTCAAAAATACATAAAATAAATTCTTCTGTGTTGCGGACTAAACTTAAAAGAGTAAAAGCAGAGTATACTCAGAATATGCTTCAACTGCTAAATCACATCTCAAAATAGATATTCTTAATTATAATGGTTTGAACTACTTAATGATCTGTGTTAGAATGTTAATTTGTCACAATTTAGAATGTTCTAGTCAAATTGTTGGAACTCCACTATAAAGACTATTATGATTGATAATCGTTTAATTTTACTGTTACATTGCAAAAACACAATTGCAGCTTTTTCTTTGTCCAAATTAGAACTACGTTAACATGAATGTGTATTATACAGCAAGGAGCAAATGATTCCCTGATGTGTCTGCTCACCATATTCCCATTACTTCAAACTGCAAAATTAAAGAAGCTTGTGGATGGAAGGACTATCAAAATACCTATCTAATGAGAGACTAACCAAGTTGCTAAATGAGTATTAGAAAAAGACTTTGAGATCCCTTTTCATAAAAAGGCCAAGAGTATAGTATTCTATATAGTATATACAATATGGTGTGTGAGTGTATGTATGGGGGTGTGTGTGTATTTATATATGTATGTATATACATTGGGGGGGGGGAGAGAGAGAGAAAGAAACTGTCATTTGCAATAGTCACAAAATACGAGGCCACACAATTTTTATTGAGAAGATACTGGAACACTTAATAGTTTGAATTAATAATACTGCCATGAAACAAAAAAAAATTATAAAAAATTATAAAGAATTTATAAAAATTATTCTACCTTAAACCTGCAATTCTGTACAGCATTCTTTCACAAAAATGAACTCAGTATATAATTTTCAAATTGATTCATACCTATGGCTGTCTGTTAACACACTGCAACCAGCAAAAAAAGTAATTTTAGTTCAAACTTATTGTACAGACGTGCTAAAGTTCAAATGGAGGAAGAAAATCAGAAAACAAGAAGTTGCTACCATAATTAGAGAAAAGGACCACAACTCTAATACTGGGACTGCAGCCAGAACAAAAAGACAATGATTTTTGTAAACATTTTAAAAGTGGAACCAGCAAATGTGTGTGAAATTTGAACCTGCTACTTAAATCATGAATGGCAATCTCTGCTAGCAACGCTCATAAAATTAGGGACTTGATTATGTATGAAAAATTCTTAAGGGTAAAAATACTTTTTAAGTTACTGACTTTGCACTATGAATCTTTAAAGTTCTCTCTGAATCCAAAAATATCCATCCACATCCTCTGGTTAGCTTATGAAGTGCACTTTATCAGAAGAAGCAGCAAGTGAAACATTTTCTACCAGTTTACACACTCGACTGTTACAGCACAGGTAGCTAAAGGGAGGCTGTGAACTTCAAAACATCTGCAAGAGTTTAAGATCAGCAAGGGGTAAACTAGTAATAGTGAGCTAAAAAAGGTGGAAAAGTTCATGTTTACATAAACTGTTCAAGTCTGTTAATCACCAAGGGGTCTTGGTAGGAAGAGTGTTAAATTTAATGCTGTGCTGCCAATAGTTCATTATTCAGTTTTCAATTCTGTAGAAAATAAAGCTCAAGAAAAGAGAATCAAACTACCAAATATTTCACATTATGCTGTTTACTGACCAGCCTACGTTTTATAGTTTCAGTTTCATAACCCGACATAAAACAACTTTTGAGTATTAGGGAGAAGCTTACTATCAGCAATAAATCATTTCTAAAATCATTTGGAATGATTTCTAAAAATAAAATTCTGTATTAAATCATTAGCCAAGCTAGTCACCCAGTCAAAATGCATGAGTATTTTATGTTTCTTATTTTTGTAAAAAATGAACACGGATTACATTTACAATTTGTAGTATCTTTGGGATTTGAAATATTTATGCTTTAAAAAGTGCAATACACTTGACATTCTTTTGTGTGAGAACAAAAGGCAAACTGTATCATCTGAACAAGCAGAGAAAAATAAATCAGTATGATTTGTTGCTATACTGGACACTGTTTTTTGAAAATAAGACTGGTTTGAAAGGAAGAAAGAAATGTGCACAGCTGTTACAAAAATAAAATCTGTAATATCTGCCAGTTTCTGTTTCATCTCTGGCAAACAATTTATTCATATTGTGCATTATGCCCACCAATTTCCACTAATTAATCAAGACAGTGTGCAAATTCTTCAAATACATGTTCTTGTACTGGAGAATTATGTCTCAGTCTCATGACCAATATGCAGAAAAAAGTCACTATGATCACAGCACTCTACTATCACACCTTTTAGAGAAATCAACTTAAAAATCTGCCCTACTTTGATGATTGCATATTTTAAAAGAGATGCCCTCAGCTCCAGGAAAAAAAAAAAAAAAGACATTAACTGTCACTTAAATCAGTAAAACTTCTCACACTCATATTTCTTGTTATTTTTTTGTTTTGTTGTCTTCTTTCCATACTGCATTCTGCAAAATTCAGGGCTGTAATGGTATTTCTTGTAACCTCAATGCATGTATAGACTACAAGGCTCTTATCACAGAGCCAGTAAGGTTGGAAGAGACCTCTGGAGATCATCTAGTCCAACCCCAAATGAGTGGCCCATACGGGGATCAAACCTGTGACTTTGGCATTATTAGCACCACACTCTAACCAACTGAGCTAAACCTAACCCCAGCCACAGTAGTCAGATGTCGTATCTGTCTGCTATGTTGGCAGAAATCCTACTGTTGGATGCAGTTGAAAGAACAATTTTCTTAAGCGCACTGGTGTATTTTTTGTTTAAATTTATTAAAGAGGTGTTATCTAAAACAGAGATAAGATCATTTTATGGCCTTATTGGGAATTATAGCCTTTAGTCACTATTTCGACTTCTCTGCTGCAACCTATAACCACAGAGCAACTGTAAGAGAGAAGACTAGATCAAGGAAGGCAATAAAGGTATTTTTTCAACTGCTTTCTAAGGACCTTCTCAAATTTGTAAAGAAGATTTCAAGTAAACCTTGCACAACACAATCTAATGATACAGCTACTCTGATCTCTCTTTGAATTGTCACTGACAAGGATGGTCCTATTCTGGTTACACTCTTGCTGCTTTCTTTCTGTTGTGCAGCTTCATAATGAGTCAGTTTGGTTGGCTGGTCCATCATAAAAACTCAGGCCAGGGGTTTATTCCCCGGTTTATGACTTAATAGATAGCAATTGTCCATAAAAGTCATCTTTACCTTCCACTCACTACTTTTTGGTGACCTAATCTGACAATGACTTCATGCTGCCACTGGTGTAGATCTGACTAACGAGTTTTACATTACCTATTGCAGCTCAGATAAAAGCTAGTGCCAGCAAAAAGGAACAAAGAGGGGCACGTTGTTATGAAGCAGGTTATCCTTTGGACAGTAGCTAATCACTGCACTAGCTCACTCAGAGTATTTCATAACTTCATCTTATCACATCTACTAGAGGTCACTATCCTGCATCTTTAGCAATTTCTCCCTTCTCCAAATAAGGAAGCAGATACCTTCCCTAAGCTGAAGAGAAAAATGTACTTCTTGGAAGAGAATTGAAGCTAATAAAGTCCACAGCTGCACATACCCTCTCTTCCCTTTGGTTTGTTCTAGCACTCATTACACTGGTTATTATTTCAACAAGCAAAGTCAGCAGAAGATCTTTTACTCTCTCTCCTCCTCTAATTTTACTTTTCTACCCATCTAACATCCTGAAGCATGCAGTTGGCATCAAAAGGACAATGGGTGCACACTGCTGGAATCAGGAATACAGGAACTAGCGCTTGGAATAGCTTAGGTTTTTGTGGAACCTCAGTGACTTTACTTTCCATGAAAACTAGAGAGGCTTTTAGTTGATTAAGATGTGAAGTGAGAAAAATTCTGAAATCCTAGAATTTTTAACAGAACTAGAAAAATATTCCAATCTGCTTTACTAATAGTATTAAAGTAAAACTTAAGGCCATGACTGTGTACTAGTATATAAACTTGTATTTAGGGGAAAAAAAAATCATCATGCATACTCCATCTCTCATTTCATTCTTTAAAGTCAAAAAGCTTTAGTTCCAAGCATTTCAATTGGAAGAAATACCCAGTTTCAAGTTACCACTTTTGAAGTAAAATGGGACAAGTGATCAGATCAGAATTTGTAACAGAAATTCTGTTGTAAATTTAAGCATCATATGAAAGTATCTACTTAATGCAACTACTTATGATAATGGACAACTATTTCTGATAATGGACAGTTAACTTATTGCCATACCTTAATCCAGATAAGCTGTCAAAAGCATGGAGGTCCAATACACTGGAGAGATCAACTCTAAAGCACAGAGGAAAAAGAAAACTTTGTATTTTACATGTATTTACATATATTTACATATTGTGTATATTTAAACAATTATTTAAAAAACAGTTCATTTAAGATAGGTTTGTTTTCCTATTATTCTAATGCCTAAGCTTGTCTAATATTCTAGTAAGATAGAGCACAGTAGGTAAGAACACCTCCTATACCGTGCTACTACTAAAATAAGTCAGATTTTACTGAAATTTTAAACAGTTTGCCCTATCAGGAAAAGCAGTTTTTAATTATATGGTAATACTAAAGCACAAACAGAAGATTTAAAAAAATAAAGAAATAAGAAAATATAAGAAATGTATTTTCAAGAACAATGATAAAATCTCTCACATTGAATGCCTGAAGAAAGACTAATCCTGTCTCTAACTGGGAATGGGAACCCTGAAGTTCTTAGCATTTCTTTCGCATCCTCAACATTTACTAACATATATTCCCTCCAACAAAGCATGAAACCTGTTAATTTAAAACACATATGCACAGTAAAACCCAGAAGCATAGAGTCATACTAGCACACAGCCAACGTAACTGAAGCTTTTGTATTTACAACTTAAGTATAGCAGTAATAGGCATTCCCTCCCTGTGTACACAGAGGAAATGAGCCACGTACTTTCCCAAATGTTTCCTTGGAATAGATGAGTATCAGAATCCAAAAACTTTAGATTTTAATTCTGAGAAGGACATAAATTACTGATCACAAATTTTCAGTTTCCCTTTTCACATTCCCCTTCAACAGACTAGTGATGTCTGATCTCTTTCCGTCCTGTATTGCTGTAACTTGGTTAAAAAAAAAAAAATCAAGTCACTATCTATTTTTCAGACTCTTCATGCATCTGGCATGTACCACTGTATTCTGAACTGACAAGCAACTGATGAGAAATACCTGCTCAGCATTTGCAGCCATGGAACATAGATAGCAGAGGAAAATCCAAATTTCTTTGCAGTTGAGTTCTCCAGACTAACAACTTTCCACTAAGACTAAGTACGTATGAACCAGCATTTTCAGAGAGTGGATTTCAAGAGCACACAAAAAAGCACATAACTAATTGTAGGACTATTTGACAAATCTAGAGTTCTTGTTTGAGAAAATGGAATGTTGGAACATCTCATCAGAACTGACTACAAAAATGCTTTCAATASTACTGGTACTACTCTTAAATTCCTTTTCAGGAACAACTAAGCTTCAGCTGCTGAAATGTTCACTCTAAGTTTACCGTTAGGAAAATGCTGTTGTAAGAACTTCAGCTCTAAAAGCTGACGCTTAGATAAATGAAAATGGTGGCTTGGAACAGAGAATGATGATTAGATTCATTTGTAAGAACAGCTGCCTGTAACATATAAATAGCTTTTTTGGAAAAGCTACAAAGGTTTATTTTATCTGTAATACTGGTTTCACTGCTAATAGCATATGATGGCCTTACAAATGCAGTTAAGCTCAATACAGGGAATACATTTACAGATGAGAGGTTAAAAAAAAAACTAGAGACCTATGGAGCATAGCCAGTACWATTATTAAACTTTGACATCCAACAGCAGCCTTACAAAATCGTTTCTAAGATGAAAAGTATATAATGTAAAACACACAAATAAATCTTTTCTAAAATTTATGACCAGCTGAGTTTAAATTGTCCATTCTCAGTAGTATCGTAAAAACTTGTAAATGAGTTACAGAAACACTCAAAGAAGTGCTGTATGTCTCTCTCTTACATACTGACTTTCAATGAACAACAACAAAAGCTAATTAAAGAAAGTATGTTCTCAAGTAACATGTTAATAAACTAATTTTGTGTCCATTTCACTTTTGGAATGTTTAATCATGGAAGAGACAGTATTGGTTGTTCATTAAAGTATATTTGCCAGTGACACAAGTGTTATCATTGGGGACTGGACCTGAGGTCCACTTAATCCAGGATCTTTTCTCTAATACTTCCTGGCATCAGACATCAGAGAAAGATACAGATGCAGATATTATACTTCCCTTCTTAATCCTCTGTAGACAAATACTGATTTAAGCCTCAAAGCATAAACTTTATCCTCTTCAAAACCATTGGTGATGCTGGATATCATCATCTTTATAGAAGTCATGCTTTTTTCACTTCTTACAAAAAAAGCCTCAAACGTCTACTAGTTTCCCATTCATAGCACTAAACCCCATATATATGTATATATATGCAATTTATGGAGGATTTAATAATATCAGTATAGTTTGTTTTTTTCCCCAAAACGTTCCATTGATCATTTCTGTTCCCTGCCTTGTAACACAAAAACAAGATACTCTTCATCTACTTTCTCAAAACTGCTCATTATTTACAGCAAAGGTAGTATGTTGCCACTTCTTTGATTTCAGCTTGAGTAATTACTGTCAAACCCTTTGTCAGATCAGGTTTTTCCTATGTCCTAATTATTCTTCAGATATCACTCAGTAGCATTTCCCATTCTTCACAATCCCATAAATGCCAGAACTCTAACCATTATTATAATGTTCCCTGAAGTTTACTAATGTGAGGAAAGGCAAATGCTGCAATTGTGTGTCTGTAAATCTGCCACTTAGCAGTATTTTTTTCTTCTTGTACCTTTCAAACTTTCATGCTACATTCAAAATATTTACATAAGATTAAAAACTATCATATTGCATAGAGGTCATGTAAGTAAGTAAGCAATACAGAATTCCCCAAAATAAAAGATAGCCAAATTTTGACACTGTAAAGTTTGCTGTAAGTAAATATCCAAGATTTACCATCAGAATCAATTCCTAGTTAAACTTAAACTGGGGTCATGAGCATTCTCACCTCTATCTATAGACAGAGAAAAATGCTAGTAGCATTATTCTAATACAACTAAAATTTATAAAATACTATACTTAATACTGCTGAATTTATGTAATAGGAAAAATTAACAAAATTTGAAAATTTGCCACAGAAATCTAAGGTGACTGGTTACACTTTAAGACCTGTACACATATAAAAATTTGGGKGTTATTAAAGGCTTGTTGGAATTGTTTGGAGTTGATCAGAACTTGCTTTTTTTGAAGTTATATCCCTAAATGACAATAAACCCATTGAGGAAAACAAGTTTTTATATAATAAAGAGACATATGATTTAAGAGAAATTATTTAGTTAAGATCACTAGAATACCAAATGAATGATATGAAGAATGTACTAGTAATGGATTTTATGATCCTCTCTGTAGTATTTTTTACTCTTATTCCAAATACTCTTCAACAGAATTTAAAAATTGAGAAGTGTTAAGATGTAGAAGCTAGTCAAACCAGTTTCACCTTCCTCCTTGAACAAAATAATGAGAACAATCTGAGCATAATCTGCATAAAGTAATGTGACAGTCACTACAGAGAAGACTTCTTATCATCAAAACTGTTTAGCAGTAGGGCATAAAACTTCCAGCAGTGATTTGACTGAAGACAGAATTTCAAGTTAAAACCAACAGAAATGTTGACAAGTTTAACATTTTTGGAAGTGTAAACCAGGCAAATGCTGACCTTCAGACAAATATCAAACAACAAACACCCGTAAAAGTCTTCACAATTCTAGGTTGTTACCAAAAAACCCGCCTATTCTACACTGGCACTCGCTAGTCTCATCCGCYCAGCCAACATCAAAAAAATGTTTTTCCCTACACTTTCAAACTGCATTTGACAATAACTTTAGAGGGCACAGCAGACTGYGTCTACTATACATCTGATGATTGATATACAAACCTACTTTAATACTTACATGACATATCCTACAGAGGTGATTTAACACCTAAATTTTGTATTATAAGACTACAGTGTGCTTTTATCAAAGTGTAATCAAACAACTCTTTTAATAGCACACAAATCAGTACTAGCAGTCTGAGAGAGGCCCTACTTTTCCTCTTCCTCTAATTTTCCTGGGAAAAGCATCTTCAAAGAGTGTAACTTTGTTAAACAAGAGTCAGGGCTTCAGCGAAAAACAGCAAGAACAATACAATTAGTTTTCCTTCTATAAACTCCCTTGCACTGCTTTCAAAGTCATTTTTTAAGAGCAAATATTTGCAGTAGCCATCAGGAAACAAATCATTACCCTGACAAAGCAAACAAAACTGTTACAGTGCATGTGTGATTAGTAATTAGCTCTGACATGATGTAGCTTTGCAAGCCTTTCTACTCTATTTACAAGATCTCATTAACAAGTTATAAGAGTAACTTTGAATTTATACCTAAGAAACTCCCTTAAATACATGTTACATTTCTGAAATATACCAAAGCCAATTAAAAGATATCTATATTAGCATTTTTCAGGAGCTCACCAACTGCACTCACTCCATAAGTGGTAACATTATCACAATGCAATTTTAATCATTAAAAGGCATATTCATTAATAAACTCGGAACACAATGCAGATTTTGAAAAACTAATACCCGAGAACAAAGACCTAAACTTTTGTAAATGACACTTGCTTTATAAATGAGAAATACTTATGATTACCCAGACAGGTTGTGCAGTCTCCTTTTCTGGAGATATTCAAGGCCCGCCTGGATGCAACCCTGTCTAACATGCTCTAGGTGACCCTGCTTGAGCAGGGCGGTTGGACTAGATGATCTCCAGAAGTACCTTCCAACCTTACCCAYTCCATGATTCTATGATTCTGTGATTACATAGCAATATCAAATAAAAAACATTAATGATAATTGTAATAATGTAAAGTACGCTACACTAAAATTCACAACAGTGACTTTTAAGTTATATTCTGGGGAGTAGGATGTGAACAGGAATCAAGAAAAATACAACAAAAAATCCCAAATGTTTTAACCTTTTTAAAAATTATTTTTATCCTAAGTACTCAATAGTAAAATAAATCTTGAGTTAAATGTTTTTAATTCAGTAGTTTTCTTTTAAGCGAATGGAATTAACAGCATATTTAAATTTGTCATGAAAGAATCAAGACATGGTACCTAGCAATACTGGACAATTTAATACCTTGATCTTTGTGTTTCTATAATTTTGACAAGTCCATTTATTGATCTGAAATGCAAAAATGGAAAAAAGAGAAGTCAGATACAACTGCAATGTCTTTATTAAACAACTCAAGCAATGGAAAGTAGCTTCAGAAATAGCACAACAATAATCTCACCTCTCTTTAACTTGAACAGTTGAACTGACATCCCACAACCTTCAATTTTGCGACTTTTTCATATTCTAGGAAAATGTTGAGGAACTTTGCATGTTCTGACAGTAAAATACTAGCACGGAGAATAGAGTATGCCTAAACAAGATTCCTCTCCAATATCCACTGGTTGGTCTACGCGTTTTTACTTTAATTACTTAGAATTCAAACCTCTACAGTAGTAAGATATTTCTCAATTATAATGTTTCATTTTAATTGTGATGACATTGAGACAGAAAGATGGGACGTGCTTTTGATCACTATTTTGTTTCAGGACATTGGTTTATTTACACCCAAGCCATAATTATTTGGTACCTCTTCCATATTGCTCTGTATTTSCTAATTAAGTCATATCTATTAGCAATTTTTTTCCTGAAGATTACTTCAGCAAAATATGTACTGTTGCCCCCGAAAGAAAAGAATACGAAAACTTAAATTATTGCACTTAGTAGATAATATCAAATCTTACTAAAACATGCCAAGAGTTAAGACTGTAGAACATTAACATATATGAAAGCTTTTAGAAAGGAGCAGTCTTTTTCCCAATTAAATTGATGATTTGTATCAGACTAATCATATCTGATCTCATAATTAACAGTATGAAGTAATTAAATAAAAAATAACTTCAGATAGTACAGCATTACAGTCATACCAAAAGTTCCATACCTGACAGATGCTTTGATTTTATTCAGCTCTTCCCCTGAAACCAAATCTGTTTTATTGATGATTATAAGATCAGCTAATGCAACTTGCCTATACATTAAATGGGAAAAAAAAAGACAACTTGAACAAACATACACCTCCTCTGTAAGGCAGAAATACAGTATTTCCCAAAGCACCAAAAAAATTTACATAAGCACTGTTAGTACTGAAATATAAGCACTAATCAAAACAGAATATCAAGAAGTATGACTGCAATAGCATTGGTTTGTCCTTGAGGTACTCTACTGTGACACAACTGGTGAGTCCTCCAAGCTAAAAAGGTCTGTTATTCTTTTTTAAGAGGTTATCTACTTCAAAGTATTTGATGATTTACGAACCCCACAAGCACTTTTATTTCGCGTTTATAATTTTTAAAGTGACATTTGACTTATCTTTGCTTTATAAAGACTTCTATTGCTACAGAATATAGTTCCATATAGCAAAAAATATTTCTTTGTCTTCGTTTTTACTTTGTGCATTTGATATATGCTTGCATTTAATTTATTATTATCCAGCACAGGTGGTTTCCTCTCCATTTAAATAAAATCCCATCCCTTTTTAAAACCATATTGTAAGAGTCAGGTCTTGTTGAAAAAACCAAATGGAGCCTGAAATCATTCGTGTATTTTCTGCCTCATGACACTAATCTATTTTAAAAGCAAAGAAGAAAGACTTTATAAAAGAAACTCATTCTCACAGAGATGGCATTTCTAATGACCTTCATACAGTACAATAGCTAACAGTTAACGATACATAAAAACAGTTTTTATACCTAGATGCTTCATTGATGAGGCCTTCTGGCTTCTCCTCTGTTAAATGCTGGACAAAAATTAAAACAATTGGATTAAGCATATTCTAATGACACTTAAATTCATTTGCAGTTAAAGGAAGGCAAAACTGTTGAGATATGCTTTTCAACAAGAAATTAAGAAAAACAGGATCTAGAATTTTTCTATACAATGATGGCGAAAAAATAAGTTTATTCAATCACCATTACAGAAATTTGTATCATTCCTTTTACATAAACTCTTCCCTTTTAATGAATTTTATGACTAAAGTGCTAAGGAGTTGGAAAACTGTATTTTAATATTCATTTTAATTAGTTTTCATATTTACTATGAATTTTAAAAAGTCATCATGACATATGTAACTGTGGAACACATTACAAAAAAATCAAAGTACAGTAGTTTGTCTAATGAGTGTGATGTTGACTGTTAGATTAGTACAGAATACAGAGTTTCATATATATAAATACATACTCCTTTTCTCTGGAAGATATGTCAATACAGTAACAGTTGTTTACAGTAACAATTCATAACTCTCATTCTAGGTCTGCATGAATAGACAGTTACTCCTTGGCGAGCTTCCTATCACCACCTTTTGTTGGCCATTAAAGCAATAACTGGGCAGAAAAGACAGCAAGTATTAACAAAAGAGGCAGCATCTGATCTTGCTGCAAGAGCTTAGTACCTTGCTACCTGCAGCTTTGTGCTCTACTTGTCAGCCCAAAGCTAACAACCTTACAAAGAACTAGCAAAAGAGAGAGAAAAAAAAGAGCCCACATCAACCAGAAGCACAAAATGTAGCAACCTAACCTGAAAGCATTGCTTTCACAATTTCAACTGAACAACAACAGTCAGAATATACTGAAATGGCTAAGCTACAACTACAAATTAGTTTCTGCCCACTCTGCTGGCAGAGGGCTGCGATCTCCAGAGTAGAAGTATCACAAACACGGAAGCAACAACATTTTAAACTGACACTACAACATTAAACAGAGCTCATCTCTTGTACCTTTCATCTCTGGGAAGATTACACAACTCTATATATTCATTTATCAGCTCTACATGAACTGCAACACTACTTTAAAACTGATTTTGTTTTAAATATGCAGTAATAATGAATGAAAGTGGAATTAACTGCCATGGAAAACATACATACATACATATATATATATATTTATATATATATACACACATATATATGTATGTGTGTGTGTGTGTGTGTGTACATATACATACATATATAAAAAAACCTTTTTCTTTCCTGGAATGGTYARATAYMTAACATTWTTTKAYTWAAAAAAAAAAAAAAAAAAGAACAGAGTATTCCATTATGTGCATTTTCTTGGCTTTTTTGTCAAAATCATTTTCTGATTGTACATAACTAAACAGAGGATAACAACACAAGAACTGGAAAGAAATCTCTCTCCTGACCATTTTTGTAACTGTGTTTATTGATTCTATTGAATTCAGTGCTGTCAGATTTGTTGCACTGAAAAGAACAATGTCAGTGGCCCGGATGTCAAGTTTTGAAAGTAGAGAACCATCATTTCAAGTTGTTTGCCCTTGATTAAAAAAATTAACACTTCAGATTGCTGAGTGACAACCCCATTAGTGACAGCCCATGATATCAATCACCACTCTATCTTTGCAAGTAGTAACACACATCTGAATTAGCATGAGGGCATTCAGCTGAAATCAGAATGATTTAAGACATCCGTTGCAGTAGCTTCTTGTGGTAGTTAAGAYGACCTAAAAGCTGGTTCCTGCTGCAAACTGCACGCCTCACTCTATGCCCGTTCACATCGTTCTTCCACTAGCTCTTTTGCAAAAGTTCATATAAAGCATCATGGCTAAACTCCCCAAACAGGCCTGCTAGGCGCTTAGAAATATTCTGTGCAGGTACAATGGGAATTGACAGGAATGCAGGACTGCCCTCTTTTGGCAGTAGTTAGCTATTAGAACAGTTCAACTGAAACGAGAAATGCAAATATTCTGTGTAAAATAAAATATTAAGAGACAGCTTCCCTTTTCTTTTTTAAAATTCTTCAATTTTATCAGTTTATTTTCATAAACTGTAAAAATAGAAAATATGGAGACATTAAAAACATTTCAAAAGCACAATGGGATCACATCTTCTCTTATGCAAATTCACTACACAATTGATGTACTCAACTACACCAATTTTTAAGTTGCAAATAACTATTTCTAAAATTAAATATTAAAGAAACATCTAAATTATCTGAAATAACCACCTTTTCCACCCTTACTCAACAGCATTGTTCTATACATCTTTTCCTCCATTGCACCTTACATATTTTTCTAAACCTTTTGTTCACTTCGATGTAATCAAGTCCTCTTCTAACATGAAATGGTACCTTGTCCCCTGGCTCACTTATCTCCCTCCTCTCTACAGTTCCCATTTCACCAGCTCTCTTCCCCTGATTTGCAGCCTTAACTCACTAGTTGCCACTCCAGTATCTGAAGTTCTCATTACTTTCAGGTAAAACACGGACCAGTTATAGGAGTCTGTATGACAAACGTCTGCAACTGCTCTTACCATAATACAAATGCCTACTGGAATACAACAAAGACACCTCAGTGAAGCAACAGATCTAGAAGGAACCAAGTATCTATCAACCTGACAATTCTTTGCAGAAATGCTGCTGTACCAATAAGAAGCTGTGAACTCCTGCACATCGGTACTTCCTCATTCATATTCACAATATAATATTAAGAACAAAAAAATGAAAGAATTCTTATAATGAACCACAGCAACTGCAATACATCCTCATCCATTTTAAGAATTAGAATAATTAAATTTAATTCATCAGAATGAACAGTACTACAGGAGCTGTTCTGGCGTTGCAGAGTTTTAAAACACACAACAAATCCAGTATGTTACCTGCAATCCATACTTTGCATCAACCACAGATACAATACCTGAAAGAAAACATGCAGAAAAAGAGCAGAAATGTTGATCAGAACTGTAAACAATTTGTTAACTTATTTACTCCCTGTGCAACTGCTAAAGTGAGCGCATTGTCACGTTTACAACTGCTTATAAAATTTTCAGTGCTTCCAGTGGATCTGAATATTACTCATACCTCTAGTAGAAAACAGATTACCAAAACAGGTAACAAATTCTCACAAGATAGATGCCTCTCGTTCTTCTTCAAGGCAGTAGCAATTAGGCAGGAGATATATTTTCACATGTTATTGAACCAAATTAAGGGTGCTAACTTACATACATGGTCCTTTTGACTGCCAGCGAGCAGGAATCTGCAATTCTCTCACACACAATTAGGATGCTGTTACCTATATAACTGTTTTCTTGGCTGAATGGCTATTTCATAGCCTGACCAAAGATTTAGTAGGATTTTTTTAAGCAAAGCTAGAAAGTAAATTCTTTTCTACATTTAAAATCTCTAAGATAAAGCCTCAATATTCAATACGCTCTTTAGTTGTATGTAATGGTGCTTTATATTACAGTAAGTTCACAGATTTTTAAGGAAACACATCAAATGAGCTCCTATTCATTAGGGGGAACAAGAGTACAAAAGTCAAAGAAAAGGCAAGAGGGAAGACAGGGGAGTTCAGATGCTGACAAATATGAGAAAGTTCAGAAAAGGGGAAAAGGTTTAGAAAACACTATACTGGAAAAAAAAATGTTGTTGCTTGTAAATAGTGTTTTGTAACATTTATTATAAGTTTTTTTCTCTTGTACCACAATCAAGACCTCTCTTCCATACTGAAACATGGATGAGAGCTCATGAAATCAAAACATATACAACATTTTATTGAACGTTGCAAACTGAAAATAGTAAATAAATCAAGTCATCAAGCAGATAAACAAGCATCCGAATAAGCAAGTGGATCTCCGTGGCCAAATGTGGGGATAAAAGCAGGAAGTATGATCACCTCTTCTTAACATTTTCTAAAGCCTCATTCTAAATTATCTAAATACATCATACTAAATGCAGACAGGGAATGTGAATAGGTTGGAAAACAAATGCACATGTCTTACCATCAAGATATATGTCACTTCCTAGCTCAGAATCCACCCAGAACATGGAAGCCACAGCTCCTAAGAAGTGCAGTACATTCAGTTGCAAAATGGACATTTCCTATTAATTTATCAACAGCAAGCTAGAAAAGCTGTTTGCAGTGCTACAATTCAAGCTATTTCTCTTCTGAACTCTTGAAGGAAAAAAAACAATCAAGCACTACAAATGTCAAATACTCAACCACACATCTGATCTAACAAGAGCTGCCAAAGCATTGTACTGTGTTAACAGTTATGATCAAAAAAGCTATAAAAATCTCACAATTCCAGATGCAAACAAGTTGCCTAAATTATATCATCTCAGTGATACCAACTACTTGTCATTTCTACACTTCTCACAGAACTCCTTCAGTTCTAAAGAGATTTATGTATTCCCCATCCTTCACTTGCATACTACCTTCTATATAACCACGTCTTATCCTTTTCTCTCCTTCATTGTTTGTTCATCTCATACAAATCTTTAGTGTGGGTTCATCTTGCAAACTGCTATTATATCAGCTAAGCTGATTTACACCAATCAATCAGATACAAGCCCCTAAGCAAAATGTTATAATCAGTTCCAGTGCAGTTGCCTCTTATAGGTAAGAATTTTAAATATTCACAGAACACGGGAAAATGGACCYAATTAGACCCAGCTTTTACCACAGTTTCACAAAATTAACTTTTTTCCATCAAAAAGCTATGATTTTTTTTTTTATAACATTATTCTTACGGAATGTAATATTGCAGTGGCTAGTTTTACAAGATGTTATGGGTACAAATGGACTTCTGCCACCTCAAATATTTATCAATGAAATAAGCATGCAAATTGTTTAAATTAAAATATGTATCATATTTTAAAGCATAAGTAGTCGCCTTTTTTGCCAACTCAGACCTAGGTAATTATATTCTCTCTTCTTACAGTAGTTTTTATAAGATGAACTCGTAACGATACAGAGATGAACTGCCAGTAGCAGATGTTGACTGAACCAGAGATTACTTCAGTAAAGCTTTACCTGTACAAGTCCACGTAACAGACAGGCAGCATACAAGAGGGCTGAGAGAGCTGGCTAATATCTTTGCAAGGCTACTCTCCATTATCTTTGAAATGTTGCACAGATTAGGGGAGGTCTCCAGTGACTGGGAAAAGGCAAACACTGCATCCAGCTTCAGAAAAGGTCAAGGGGACAATCTAGGAAAGTAAAGGCCAGTCAGCCTCACTTTGGTCCCTGAGAATATCACAAAGTGAGTTCTCTCAGAACACACGTGAAAGAGAAAACAGTCATCAGAAACAGTCAGCACAGACTTAGCAAGGGTAAATAACACCCCGCCTTCCGCAAAAAGATGACTGGTGGGTAACAGGAGAGCAGCAGAGGTCATTTACTGCAACTGTAGAAAGGCTTTCAAAACTGCCTTCCACAATATTCTTTTACCCAACTTGGGACATTACAGTCTGAACTGTAGGGCAGCACAGATAGACAGGCAAAAGACTGGTTGGATAGTCAGGCTCTGAGGGTCATAGTTATTGAGTCATACCCTAAGCAACAGCTGGTAAAAAGTGCAGTACCGCAGGAGTCTTTCTTTGAATCTGCCTTGTTCAACACCTTTAGTAGGGATCAAGAGGATGGAATGGAGGGAACTCACATTAAACCTGCAGATGATACCAAATATATCATCTGCAGGGGAAGGTGGGAAATCAGTTGATAAGCCTGAGTGCAGAGCTGCCATTCAGAGTGACCTGGACAGGTGGGAGGAACTGGCTGACAGGAATCTGATGAAATTCAATGAGGACAAATGCTGAGTTCCGTCTCTTGGAAGAAAGTGGCCCTAACAACAACACAAGCTGCAGACAGACTGGCTGGGGAAGCAGCTCTGCCAGGAAGGCCCTGGTGGGCAAAGCGCTGAGCGCGAGGGAGCCTGCCAAGTGCCACGAGAAGTAACGAGGACCAACGGCATACTCAGTCACGTAAACAGAAACACAGCTCCAAGAAAGACGTTATCTTCCTCTACTTAAAACTCATTAGATGGTATCTAGATATTGTGTCCATTGTGGGGTCCCCCAGTACAGGAAACTTGTCCATAAACTGAAGTGAGTTCATCAAAAAGCCAGCAAGAAGGTTGAGGGATGGAACACAAGGTCTACAAAGACAGGCAGGTGGAACTGGACTTGCTCAAGTTGGACAAGGGACAGCTTCAGGGGGAACTAATGGCAGACCTCAGAACTAGGGGAAGATTATTGAAAAGCTGGAGTCAGGCTTTTCACAGTGGTGTGTAGTGGGAGAATGGGAGACAATGGTAGTAATTTGAAAAAAGAGGTACAGGCTGTATGTGAGGAAAATGTTTTTTTCACTATGAAAAGGCAGACAGCACAATAGGTTGCCTGGACATAGGCTGTCATATCCATCCTTGGAGGCTTTCGTGATCTGACTGGAAAAAGCCCTAGTAACCCAGTCTGATCTGACAGCTGACTATGCTTTAGGCACGAGGGTTGGATTACAGAACTACTAAGGTACCCTCCAACCTGAGTCATCCTATGATTATAGTATTTTTACATGGTAGGCCTCATTAGCTGCTGCATTTCTATCCAAAGGCTGAAGCTTCCAGAGTGATGAAATATACAGTACCCTTTGTACAATCACTTACACTTCTACAGAATATAAAATGGAACATACTAAACTGACAGGCATTCAGATTAATCTTGAAGATAGAAATCTGCAAACATTTAGATAACTGGGACCAGAGTCTAGCAAGGATTTGGAAATCCATGGATGACAGTATATATAGAGAGAGATACATTAATAGAGATATTTTGTTCTTTTGCACAAAAACGCTTGCATTTCACTTAAGTAAGACAGTTCTGCAATGATTATTGTAGAAGTTTGACAGAAATAATGCTTTGCACTGGCATGTAGCAGACATTCCAGAAATAAAAATTGACAATGGAAATGCAAGAATCTGCTTCCTGTGTAGAAGGCATGTTCTTTTTGAGGAAAAGTTGGGAATATGATACTCGTTTCTACTAAAAAATGCACTGTAAAATGGATCCTAGCATCTGTAAGCTGTGCGCTGCATATTCATTAAAAAAGTCATAATTTATTTTTAAAGGAACTGACTTAATGTGCATTGCTGCCACAATATGAAGCAGAGGATGAGCTGAGAGCAGAGACGGTGTTTTATTTTTCAAAATACCATATTCTTATTTGCTGACAGGGGTATCTAAAGGAATCAAGCATGTAGGAAAAACAATAATCCGATCTAATTCTAAAGCTGTCCACCTAACCTGCAAAATGCAGTCCTCCGGGAACCACTCTGCATCATCACCAAAATATCTGTCAAGTGTTTACAGTGCTTACTCACTCAAGGTATAGCAATGGTCACAAGATCTAACGGTTTTCTGATATCTATTGATTTTTTTCCCCAAAAGCTTAATAGTTTTCCAATTTGACTGAAACAGGATTTGTGTAACAAAGGCCAAATCAATGTCTTTTCTTTTAAAGAAAATTACCATGACAACTATTTAGCTTTGTGCTGGAAAGTGTCGGTTGCCTTAAATGGGAAAAAATTGAATCACCAGTAAGAATTTCCTTCACTTTCTTGGTCAACAACAGATTTTTAATTGAAACAGAAAAGACTGATTTAGATAGTTACTACTAATGTGAACCTGTGCTTACACACCTTTCTATAATAAATATTGCTAAACAAACAAGCAAAAAATCGTAAGATCTACTATTAGTCTGTATACACCAGAGAAAATATATTCATGTTTTTGACAGTATATTTTATGCCTTCTCAAAATGCAAGGCCTACGACAACCAATGTAACAGTACATTAGATGCTACAAATTTATTGTTTGAAAGCAGTGACGTAAAACAAGGGAACCTATTCAGAGCTACCAGTTTTAGAATGCATTTTTCTATGCCTACTGTCTTCTCAAAAAGACTTCTTAGTAAGGCTTACAAGTTACTTTTCTGAAAGAAACATATTTTAACTGGATTTCTCTTAAGTTTTAGGGTCATCTCTRTTCTAGAGAAACGGTAGGCACCTGTGCACCAATCTCCTTAACTAATTCAGTTTCATTCTATACAGCTGTATATAAAAGCATGTACCCACCACTTTATAACATATATCATATAAAAGGAACTGACTTGGTGAGCAAGTAAGCCCTTCATAAAAGCAGGATATTTATGTTTATGAAGAACATGAGTAATGCAGACTACCTGGATCTGCCAGACCAGTTGTTTCTAACAATATATAGTCAAATTTTCCTTTCTTTTGCATCAGATTCTCAATAGCCTTCACACCATTGTCCCTGAAAGAAGAAAACAATTAAACCTGAGAACACAAAGAAGCAGCTAAAACACATATGAACATGTATCTTCTGAAACAGAAGACAGTGGCAGTGTAATCAAAGCAAAGATCTGAATCAGGAGTCATAATCTATACTAAAAATTCAGTCATTAAGCTGCTACTCTAGTATTGGAAAAGCAGTAATTTTTCTGAAATTTTGTCTGAAAATAGTATTTGTCTACTCCTCAGTCACATAATAAACCTGTAAAGCAGGGCTCTGTGATTAAGCAACTTTTTGGTTTGGCAACTGAATTTTTTTTTTAAAAAAAAAAAAGAAGGCTAGGGGAAGTGCCATGGGAAAATCATGTTTTTGTATTCTTCTCCTTCTTTCCCCCGCCAGCAAAACAATATATGTCATTTACTTAAATCTCAGCAGATGAAGCCAGTCTGAAGCAAAAGTTTACTGCATTTACATAGGAAACTAATGTTTAAAGCATAGCAATAATAGCAGGATTTGTCACATCCCAGTAAAGAACAATGTAATAGGGTCTTCTATCTTCCAACAGAAAGGGCATGGGACCACCTCTTCAAAGTTTTCAGAACAAATAGACTGTCACCTTTCCTAAAAACTGACCAGCAACACTTCAGTATCCAATCAAAGCAAAAAACATGTCACGGATACATTGTTACTTTTTAGCATGGCCTTCAGCTTGTAATTTCGAATATGGTGTTTCACCAGTCTCTTCATCAGAGACTCCCTTAGTCTCTTCCCTTTCTGAGGTATAAAATATCCAAGTATTAACCAAAATACAGAGTAAGAAACACAGAAGAAATATTTAGTCCAGCAGTTAGGTCACTTTAGTCCTAGTTCCAACTTCATATAATTTTAACTCTATGGATAAAAGGGAATAATATTAACATAAATAGGAGTGTTCTTTACCCTAAGATATCCAGCTGGTGTTTAGATTAATATTTAGGTCATTCTTCTGGAAGACATTAAGTCCAAATCCAGTAAGGCAGCAAAAAGAAATGAATTTAAATCTCACAAATTCCAATTCTTGTTTTACCTGACAAAATAAGACATGATCAACACTGACATCAGTTTTAAGACTCATGCACTGGAAGCCCTCTCCTTTTGTCAACTCTCCCCAAAGGAGCTGTAGGAACTTTACATAATATTCCTTCCTTACTTTACTGAACAGCACAGGCAACCATTTCTGAGCTCCAGCCATTCTTCATAGAGTTCTCCCCCTTGACTTATTGCCAGCGATTTCTCCAATGCACTTCCTGGAAATACAAGGAGTACTGTAATTTTAACCTACAAATGTGAGTGAGAACATTTGAAAAAAAGGGGTATGAAAGATTCAAGCAGGTATAAATTTCTGTTCTTGGATTACATTTTATTTTCTGAGATCACATTTCTGAAACGTTTTTCAGAAATTAATATTTTTCATTTTATGAGACACTTAAAAACCAAAGTCAGGTTCATTCTACAAAAAACAGAACCCAAAGGATGAAAAGCCAGCATAACTGATCCAAACTTCCAAACTTTGCTTAAAAAAAAAAAAAAAAAAAAAACTTCATCTTCATGAAGTTCCAAGTCAAAACACAGTGCAGACTGTAAATGACACAGACCACAGTAGTGACATGAAATCATAGTCCTGACGGCAAAAAATCCTGTGTAGGGAAGGAAAGAGGATAAAGCACCACAAAGACCAAACCTGCAACTCTCATTTTCTTTGTCTAAGACAATTTGCGACCTGTAAGTAAAAGAAGGAGGGAGAAAGGGGAAAAAAAAATCATCTACTAGGATTTTAATTTCCATCTACTTGAAACTAATTAGGCTACATGCGGGTGCAGCACTTCATGTAGCATATGTTCATTTACTTGATTCCAACAGACTGTTTATGTACAAGACAGAACAGATTAATGCGTAATACTATTTTTTGAACACCAACCACCACATACTTTGCCTTTCTGAAGGCTATGTAGTATAATGGCCACTAAGGCAGTGGATTTAAAACCACAGAGTTCTTAATTCCAAGAAACTTCACAAGACAAAGACATAATGCTTGGCATTTTACTTCTAAAGAAACATTTCTGTAGGTTTACATACCTTCTCCAAACTCATTTAATATAACTGCTATTCTTTTACTATGTTGCTCTGTCAGTATGTAATTTAGAAGAGTTGTTTTCCCAGCACCTAGAAGATAGACCATATTTCTATTAAACTGTAAAAAACAAGAGAATGAATTTTCAAATAAAAAAAGATTTTACAGATATATGTGCGCTAGACAAATTTATTCCCTTCAGAAAGTGTTTTTGTTTTTATATCCTGCATTCTGTAAAATATAAGTATTTGCAAGTAAATTCACTGAACTATTAGCCCATCAAACCTAAGCTTTAGAAGACCCAGAGATTTCTATCCATCAAGTGCCAGTTCCTTACCTTGCAGGCAGCTTTTTCTATTAAAAAAAAAAACAAAAAACCAAAAAGCTTTCCTCTTTAAAAATCATTCCAGTGACCAAACATAAAGCCAGAATCATTGTAATAAAAGGGGCATTTATGTTTCTCCTTCGCGTGGCCCCTTCTGAGCAGTTCTTTTGTCACCAGTAATCACTGCGCACTAAGCAAAGCATTCACAACTTACATACCACCACATCAGTAAACTTCATTGCATGCACAAGAACACAACTAGGGGAACTCTGTAATGCAACTGTAAACTACCTTCCCTGCTCTTAGCCTTTTTTGAYGGAGTACGATATAGTAAAAAGTTATTCAGCAGACTCTGGAATGGCGTGGACCACCTGGGAATTAATTCAATCTTTACATTTACAGATGTAAAGCTTCAAACAGTCGGATTGGTTGAAGAGTGTGAAGTCAAAACTTCCATTTATAGGACAGCAGCTGAGTCAGCTTTTAACTGAGGAAAAACCTACTGCACTGCACTCTRGCATCAGGTGGCAAAACCCGATCCGTCAAACACAGAACATAAGAGAGCAGACCCCTGAAACAGGGCTCAGCCGCCGCAGCCGCCGGCCTGCTCCTCACCCAGGTAGCCCGTGATGATGGTGACCGGGATCTTCGCGTCGGCGCCGGCCTGGGCTCCCCCCGCGCCGCCGGGGTCTATCGGGATCAGGTCAGGGCAGTCCTCGTCCTCCATAGGAGACGGCCGCCGCGGCGCCAGGCGGACAGGAGGCCGCAGCCGCTGCCTCCCCGCGCACGATGGCCGCAGCGCCAGCTGCCGCCGGCGCACGCCGCGCCGCGCGTCACCAACTGCGCACGCGCGCACCTACCCCTCCGCCTCCGGCTTTTCCCCAGCCGCGCATGCGCCTTTCCCGCCGCGGCGGCGCCCGGCCGACGTCCTGGTGCGCATGCGCACCAAGGAGGGAAGGCGGGGCGGGGTGACTCCGCATGCGCCCTGCGGGGAGGGGCGGGACCGTGTGCCCTGTCCTTTGGATGCAGAGGTGGTGCTTCATGTAACTGTGGAAAAGAGTAAATCTGATCCATTCGTTACAGGGTAAAAGTCAGTTGATTTGTACAGTTTTAGGTCTCGTACATAGTAAAACACATTCTACTTTATTGTTTCAGCCAGCCAGGTCATCTTCGTGTGTGATGCATCCTGTTTTCAATTTGTCTATTTTCATGTAAGAAAAAAAAACCCCTATTTTTAAAGCCTAAATCTCTGCCTATAGACTCWGAAAGTTATACTTCTACTGTATTGCTCTTTTCTTGTGTGTAGTACTGTTTTAAAGAGATCAAGGAAAACTTGAAGATTTTCACTGTAGGAAAGCTGTAAAGGCAAGGCAAAATTAATTGGAAAGGTGTTGGGAACTGGCAGCTTAGTATAACAGCATGAAAAAGGCTGTAAGTGGTCTGAAAAATCAGACTAGTAATGCTGAAATTTCATTTACATGTCAGAAAAAAAGGATTGAGGAAACTAGTGTTCTGGGTCTTTATTCTCTTTTTTGTGTAAATAGTTCATACAGCACTGTTCATTATTTTTCTTTTGAACAAAATAAAATAGATACTGTGCTTTCCTTTTTTTCCCCTGGTTTCTTTACAATATAATTCTGTTTGAATGTAAACCTTAAGTATTAACTATCTTTGAGTTTCAGCACTGAACTGTTTTGCACTGAACTGTGCAATAAAGCTTACTCTATGGAATTAAATRTACAGCTTGTGTATTTTATTGCACTGGCAACTGAAATGAACATAACAAACTTAAAACAGGGTGGCACAATTAGACTGTTTTATTTTAGGACATTTCACAGAATCATAGAATCAGTAAGGTTGGAAGGGACCTCTGRAGATCATCTAGTCCAACCTCTCCGTTCATCAGGGTCACCTACAGCATGTTAGACAGGGTTGCATCCAGGCGGGCCTTGACTATCTCCAGAGAAGGAGACTCCACAACCTCTCTGGGCAACCTGGTCCAGTGCTCCATCACTCTCACAGGGAAGAAATTCCCCCTCACGGTCAGGCAGAACTTCCTGTGCTTCGATTTCTGCCCATTGCCTCTTGTCCTGTCACACGGGACAACTGAAAAGAGTTTGTCCCCATCCCCTTGACACCCTCCCTTCAGGTACTTGTACACATTGATAAAATCCCCCCTTAGTCTTCTCTTCCCCAGGCAGAGGAGGCCCAGCTCTCRCAGCCGTTCCTCATAGGGCAGGTGGTGCAGCCCTCTGATCATCTTTGTAGCCCTATGCTGGATTCTCTCCAGTAGCTCCAGGTCTCTCCTGTACTGGGGAGCCCAGAACTGGATGCAGTACTTGAGATGAGGCCTCCCCAAGGCTGAGTACGGRGGCAGGATCAACTCCCTCGACCTGCTGGCAATGCTGTTCCTAATGTACCCCAGGAGACCATTGGCCTTCCTGGCCACAAGGGCACATTGCTGGCTCATGGTTGACTTGTCATCCACCAGCACTCCCAGGTCCTTCTYTGCAGAGCTGCTCTCCWGCAGGTCAGCCCCCAGCTTGTACTGGTGCCTAGGGTTATTTTTCCCTAGGCGCAGGACTCTGCACTTGCCCTTGTTGAACCTCAGGAGGTTCCTCTCCACACAGCTCTCCAGCCTGTCCAGGGCTCTCTGAATGGCAGCACAGCCCTCTGGTGTGTCAGCCACTCCTCCCAGCTTGGTAGCATCAGCAAACTTGCTGAGGAGGCACTCCGTCCCCTCATCCAGGTCATTGGTGAAGAAGTTGAACAGGATGGGACCCAGTACTGAGCCCTGGGGGACACCACTAGCCACAGGCCTCCAGCTAGACTCCATGCCACTGATGACAACCCTCTGAGCTCTGCCTTTCAGCCAGTTCTCAAGCCACCTCATTGTCCACTCGTCTAACCCACACTTCCTGAGCTTATCTAGGAGAATGTTATGGGAGACAGTGTCCAAAGCCTTGCTGAAGTCAAGGTACACCAAGGTTGACTGCTCTCCCCTCATCTMCCCAGCCAGTCATTCCATCWCAGAAGGCTCTCAGGTTGGTTAAGCAGGATTTCCCCTTGGTGAATCCATGCTGGCTACTCCTGATCACCTTCTTCTCCTCTATATGTCTGGAGATGACATCCAGAATGAGTTGTTCCATCCCCTTTCCAGGGATGGAGGTGAGGCTGACTGGCCTATAGTTGCCTGGGTCCTCCTTCTTGCCCTTTTTGAAGACTGGAGTGATGCTGGCTTTCTTCCATTCCTCAGGCACCTCTCCAGTTCTCCGGGACCTTTCAAAGATGATGGAGAGCAGCCYGGCAACAACATCTGCCAGCTTTCTTAGTACCCGTGGGTGCATCCCATCTGGGCCCATGCATTTGTGGATGTCTAGCCTGCCCAGAAGGTCTCTAATCCTTTCCTCCTCAACCAAAGGAAAGTCTTCYCTTMTCTGGACTTTCTCCATCATGTCCAGGCTGCAGCATTCTTGAGGGCTGCCCTTAGCAGTGAAGCCTGAAGCAAAGAAKGCATTCAGTAATTCTGCCTTCTCTGCATCCTTTGTCACCAGGGTCCTTGCCCCATTCAGCAGCAGGCCCACATTTTCCCTAGTACTCCTGTTGCTGCTGGTGTATTTGAAGAAGCCCTTCCTGTTGTCSTTGACATCCCTTGCCAGACTCAATTCCAAMTGGGCCTTAGCCTTCCTCGCAGCATCTCTACATACTCTGACTGAATTCCTATAATTCTCCCAAGTAGCCTGTCCCCTCTTCCACATTCTGTGTACTTTCTTCTTCTGTCTGAATTTGGCCAGGATCTCACCCATGCAGGTCTCCTGCCCCTTTTGCTGCGCTTCTTACTCATAGGGATGCACCGCTCTTGAGCTTGAAGCAAGYGATGTTTGAATATTAGCCAGCTCTCCTGGACCCCCCTTCCTTCTAGGGCCTGAACCCATGAGACTTCACCAATTAGGTCTCTGAAGAGCCCAAATCCGCTCTCCTGAAGTCCAGGGTTGCAGTCCTGCTTGTTGCCTTAATTCTTTCCTGCCAGATCCTGAACTCCACCRTCTTGTGGTCACTGCAGCCAAGGCTGCCCCCAACCTTCACATCTCTAACCAGTCCCTCTCTGTTGGTAAGGACAAGGTCCAGCAGGACACCCTTCCTCGTAGGCTCCTCCACCATTTGTGACAAGAAGTTATCATCAATGCATTGCAGGAGCCTCCCGGACTGTTTGTGCCTTGCTRTGTAGTCCCTCCAGCAGATGTCAGGGTGGCTGAAGTCCCCCATAAGAACCATGGCCTGTGATCAGGAGGYTACCTCCAGCTGTCTGTAGAAGGCSTCATCAACTTTCTCTTCCTGGTAAAGAGGAACATGTATGTTTTGTAGACAAAACATAGAACCTCAGAAAGCAATGATGTATTGACAGCTACTGGGAAGTCATGTTTAATTATAACTTTAAGTGGATTTTGAATGTAATTGAAATAGGCTAGTCTCTCCCCAGATTCAGTAGTGCTGCTGACCTCAATGGTAAGCAGAGACTTAACTTTGGTGTGACTTGCAGAGTCTGTTTATATACATTTAATTTGTTCTTCCATGTCGTGTATTTAATATGACTTTTTTCTTACAGGTATGTAGAAGGACAGCCTCTCATGACAACTATTATGTAGGTATTTTTTGAAGGTTTCTACTACACTCAATGTGGACACAATGGAAACAAAAATAGCAGGATTTAAAACTTCTGAAAAAAAAACATTTTTCCTCAAGCCAACGTTTATTTGGGGAAATTAAGTCTAATCCTAACCAACCTTAATAGTAAGCAGAAGATAGAATGTTGGCCCAGATCTTCCAAAAATACTTTGGTAGGTTTCTGACATGAGACATGCAGATACTCTGCCTCATCAGTACACACATTTGCAAAACTTTAATCTGATCAAGTCAAGACATTCTGGTGCTGTTAAACTCTGTAGCTGCTGCTTTCCAATGCAATTCTGTACTAACACATGATCCTGCTCACTRGAGCTCCATAAAGGGTTTGGATTTTATACTAAAAGTTCCTTGAATAAGGAAACTTGTTTGATTTTTTTTTTGAAGTTCATTGATCATCCACATGCTGTGCAACAGAAGGAAGATCTTTTAAAAACACTGTTACTACTTCTATCAGTGCACTTACTTTTAAAAATTGCTGCTTTATATGACTTATTTAGTTAATGTGCTGYTTACAAAGATTTAATATATTTTAATGAACCTGGAGACATTTGAAGAAAGGTACAGTTTATATTCAGGATTTAAATATCAACTTACAAGTGGCTTACTTGTAGGTAAGGGAATGGTRGTTGTAAAGGAAAATTTTACATTTCAGTGTTTCCTCCACTTGAGTTTTGTTTACTGTGAAGRTGAATGAAGAAAAGTTTCTCTTTGCTTCTATGTTGAGAGGAGCCAAACCCCAGTCTGACGGCTCTTTCAAAATAGTACACAGCAGTAGCAGTTGTGCCTGGAAACATGTAGCTGATCTGCTCTGGCATTAGCACCAGTCAGCTGATTAACGGTCCTTGCTGCTTTTTGTAGCTGGACCCACAGCTCCTCACCCTGTCAAGCTACACCAAAAAGAAAAAAAAAAAAAGTAGTGGAACCACCACCTTCAGCTTGGGATGCATGAGTAATACCAAAACATAGTGAGAGACACAGCTTGAAGCCTGAGTGGAATTACAGGAAAGCACAGTTGTATGATTTTGATTCTAGGGCTGAAATATATAATGTGGTTGTGTTGACAGTTTGGGATGCATGTGTGTGTGTGATGGTAGGATGGGRGAGAAGAAATGAGGAGTGGAAGTATGCTTTCTACTGTATTGTATGTAAGACCCATCGACAGCTGCTGCCATCCAAGCAAGCCAGGTTTGGTAATTTATGATCACCTATGAGCTGGATGGTTTTCTTTACCTATTTTTGATTTTGTGCTGTCTTTAATGGCTGCTGGTTTAATGACATTTTTTAATCTCCTGACTGGAAAGATCCTATTTCTTTTTTTTAAGGCCGTTATTAGACTTCACAGTCTTCTGTAAAGCAGGTGTGCATGTTGCAGGAATTCAGACAACAGTACTGTTCAACTCTAAGTTGGAGTTCTTGCCTATTGACAAGATTTTACTGGACATAAATATCTGTCTGCTAGCATCTCACCTTGCAATATTCTAATGAGCTAAAAATGCCTAATTTTCCTGATAAACTTCCTCTATTCAGAAAGGGCAGTAATGCACTAAAATAATAGATGAAAAAGAATATGCAATGACTTTTTTTTGTTGTTCCTCATATGCTAAAGTAGGCTATTGGTGATTGAGTTMATCCAAAAAGATAAAAACTTGCAATTTTTTAAGTGTTATTTGGTTTGTAGTTGCTGAATATATTAGCAGTCTTGGAAACGTTTTTGTGTGTCCTCTCAGACATTTTTTTCCTCCATATGAGAGAATATTTTTATGTTACGCTTTTATCAAGATGGTTGCAAGACCATCATTCACATCATTCATAAATGGGTATGTTGCAAGGTTGGGATATTATCTACATTTATTACCACTTTAATTTGTATGGACAAAATTAGGCAGTCAATGAAGGTCCTGCTTTAGGGCAAATGAGGTTTTCAAGATGAAGCCTGAACTCTTTTTTGTAGCCTCAACAAAAAGAATGAGGTGATGGTTTCTGCTTGTGTAGTTAATAGTTCTGGAGATACAGCTAGAAAAAGGAGTATCTTCCTTTCTTCAAACCCTTGCTCCCAACCAAACTAACTATATATTTCAATAAAGTAAGCATAGGAAAGGCAAATTCATTTTGTTAGACCTGGAGTGAACAGAAGGACATGTCTGGAAATGATCTAACGTGAAAACTGTCCTCTTACTATATAATCAGACAAGGTAGAGAATGGATAAGAGAGATACCAACTGTCTTCTCACTTCTTACTTCTCTCCTTCTTCTTAGCTGTAAGCTGCTGGAAATAGAGGCTTTGTTAGAAAATGCATAGTACTTCACTGACACTTTTGAAAACAGTGAAAGGGACTGTTACAGTTTTCAAAACTACTGTTTTGAGAAACAGAAAAGACATGGTTTTCTACTGTGGGTACATAGCTCTTGTAATAGCAGTTTATCTGATGCAGGTTTAAGCTACACAAAAGCAATTCCATATGATAGTAAGGACCCTATACTAGTGGGCAACTGGATAACAGAATTTTTCCTGCACAGTCTCTTCTTTTATGCTTCAGACAGGATGGTGTTGTGAGCTGAGAGAACCCACCTCAGTGTACGCGTAATACATCCCGTCTTGCCATAGCTTGTGTTTGTAGTGTTTATTCCATGGCTTTCCATCTTAAGGAGAACGTGGTTTTTACTAATCTGCAAGTTAAAATAAAATGGGAGAGAAGCTTTCTCATGCAGCAATTTCATATAAGATCAAAGAAAGTAACATTAGAAAGCCCAAGATGTTAAAATAAAGTTTTCAGCTAATGTTGGTTACCTAATTCTCAGAAATGTTGAGACCCTTGATTCYATCCAACTACAGTATGCAAGAAATTCATATCAGATGCTTTGGGGAAAAAAAATATTGGATGTCTCAAATCTCAAAATCTCTCAAAAATGGAGATGTTAGAGTCCATTTAAATTACCTGGGTTAATCTGGAAAAAAAAGTTACCCTTTTCCTTTCTTTCTTTTTTTTTTTTTTTTAAACATTACAGCAGGCATTGCAACTGCCTGTGAGAAGATATTTTGAGTTCCTTGTGTAGAAGCCCAAGATCTCATTCTGCTATGGATCCTGGTGTTTCTTCCCAAATATATCTAGATTTGTTTCCATTTTCAATTTTTTTCTTTACTTCTGTTTTTTTCTTAAGTCTTTCAACTTCTTATATGTCCCACAGTCTCCTAAGRACGTGTAGCAAGTGCTCTTAGAAGACCGTATGGATTAACTGTTAACCTTCATATTTGGAACCACTCATAATTTACAGTGCTCTAAAGAACAGTGAATCCTGTAGAGTGAAAGGTGATAATTGTTAGTAGTCCAATTTTAGGCCTTCACTGTTTGGTAAGCTTTTATTCCTTACTTCAGATCACATTGTTTTCCTCTAACTGTCCTCACTGGGAATGGAGAGAGATGCTGTTGCTGCCTTTCAATAAGTGAATGCTAATGTTGCTCTTGCCAAGGCATGAATTTAATAAAAACAGGACAGCCTAAAACTAAGCTGCTTCTGCTACCCCATAATTCATCTGTTGAAACCATATTTAGCTTCAGTTTCTCCTTTCAAATAAAGGCTAAGTTCTGCTTATGTGCAAACATAGTGAAATCAGCACCTAAGGAAAGAAGACGACCAGTCAGGAAACCCACAAGACACTTCCTAAAAATGGCCATTTTAAAATGTTGATCTGTAAGTGAAGGTGAAGAGTACAATATTTAAAAGTGTCAGGCTTGGCTGGTAACTGGTGTTGGTGTGTGTATTTTTTCTTTACATAACTGAGTATTTTAACTCCTTGGGTTATACCAAGTTCTCAGTTTTTAAACCTTGATGTCAGACTGCAGGTGAGGTGAGATTTGATCTCTCTCCTTGTGACATAGTTGTACCTGTTAACTTGCAGTTTRTATTTGTTTAATAACAGGGTATTGACCCTAAAGTATTCCACACCCAGAAATGATTTCATCAGTGTGTTGGAGGGGATGAAGGACATGTTGCTTTGTCCTGTATCTGAAGGGTGGTGTGCTCACGGCTGCTGAGCCCTGCTGAGAGGCTCATCTGCTCCCTGCAGGGAGAGGATGGGCTCAAGGGGAGCCTCCGAGGATGCTTGGTATCGTGCAGCCTTACAGAGCTGAATTTGACTGCACAGCAGTGTCCATGCTTCCATTTTTTATTCCTCGGCTGAAGGACGAGGAGGGGAGATCTGCTGACCTCCGAGATGTCTCAGCTTTTCAGTGCTTCAGGAAAGTTGGAGGGGGGGGGGGGAATAACGCCAGGAAGGGTAAGAAACCAGCTGTGCACAGTAGCAGATCCCTCCCACTTTGCTTGATTTCGGTGAGGAAGGTAAAATGCGGAAGTTGCCACCCTGAACTGTCAAAAGAGGGTCAGATTTTTAGCCCGGAGCATGCAATAAAGAAAGAAAGGAAAAAAAAAAAAAAAACGCACTTGGTGCATTCAGCCAGTTTCTGTCCTCCTCAGCAGCCGAATCGCAAGGGCTGCTCTCCCGCATGGCAACTCTACCCACTGCAGACAGGAGGGCGTTTGCCCTGAAAATCAACAGGTAAGAGACTTTCATCGTACCTCTCAACTTTTCTTTTTTTCTCTCCAGTCCTAGTCAGAGACAGAGCCGAGCAGGCGACCTGTGAGCTGAACCGAGCTGGGCAGGGATAGCTCCTCTTTGGGAGACCCCCAGGGCGTGGAGCTCTCTGCAAGCTCCCAATAGGCGATAGCCGATAGCCGGCTGGGTCTGTCGCCCTCCTCCCGGGAGGCAAGGCAACCTTCGCGCCCTGCAGCCTGGTTTCGAGAGGGCACCCTGTCCTCACTCTTATTTCTTGCAATCAGCACTTCCCATGCCGAAAAAAAAGCAATCCTTGATGCACCGGGGCTTCATGTTATCCTGCACTGGCTCTGATAAGATTCAGCTCGAGGGTGTCCTTCTCCAGAAGTAAGTTCCTTCTAAAATCCCCTCCTCTGCCAGATGGTTATGAGGAAGAAACTGGCTATTTATTTTCTTTGACAGGGAGGAAATGTCAAATCTCACTCCAGCAGTTCTCAATCTCTACCTGTTCTGTCTGGACAAGCCCTGAGCCTGCTTGTAAAGGCTGCTCACTTACTGGGTGGGTGGGTTGGAGTTCCTCCTCCCTACAGAGCAGCAGAAATGGTGTGATGCCAAAATTAGTGTTCTGAGGAAATAAAAGTTTTGTAGATATGGCATCAATACTACAATGAGATTCATTCCTGGATATTTTTTTAACATGTGCCTTTTTGTCTATGCAAAAAAAAAAAAAAAAAAAATCTTTCTAATTTAAGATAAACAGTTCTTCCCCTCACCCTTTAAAACCAAATAAATTAGATTTCAACTGCTGAGCACTATGCTCTTGCTACTGACCTTGCTGTCTGCCTGAATTTGGTGTTTTTTCCCCCCTGGCCATGCTGAATTTCAGCTGGTCTACACTTTCTGGTAGTAGTAAGAAACCAAGACAATTATCCTGATGTTGTTAGCTAAAAGGAGAATTCAGGCCTGCTTTTCAAGAGTTATCATCTGAGACAAAAACTATGTTTCCAGGGTGTTAATGTGAGTACAAGGTAACTGAGTTTGCTGACACGTAAAAGAGCAAATAGCATAAAGGTTTTATTATAAACTGGGAGTAGGGCTAATCTCTGTGCCAGAGAGAAAAGTATGCACAGAAACTCCATCTCCACAGTAATTTATTGGAAGACATGGGATTTTCAGTCAGTGAGGATAAAATTAGCTTCACTGTGAGATATGCCTTTCCCATGGCAGAATGCACATCAGTGTACCTTTCCATAGCYTTTGAGAATTCATTTTAAATTGATGGCAGAATATTTACAAGAGTGAGATACAAAGCAAAGAAGCCATTAGATGAGCAGTCCAGTACAGGATCCTGCCATAATTTCTGGTCATTTGGAAATATGCTTGAATAAAGAGTATGACTGGTTGATATTTAGAGGGTTTAGGTTATTTTTTCTTCTATTTTTAGGGCAGCTTTTCTGGCAGCTTTTCCCAGCTGTGATGATGGTCAGTGTTCTGTATGACTAAAGCCTTGCACAGTTGTGGAATCATAGCAATTAACCTGGCTTTGTTTCAAGAAACTCACARAATTTTGTTAGAAAGAAACACTGTGAAATTAAACTATTCTCATGACTTTTTAAAAAAAATTGACAGTTAAATATTTGATATTGATATTTATGTCATAAATYAAATTTCAGATATGTTACCCAACAAGTTCTAAATGTGATTCCAATTTAATAATCTGTTTTGCAAGTAAGAATATTTTCTTTTACTGAATGTGGTAGAAATTATTTGTATTTGCTAGCAGAACATATATTTCTCATTCTTCAAAAGCAGCAGTTTGTTATGCTGACAGTAGAACAATATATTTTTACAAGGAGCATTTTTAATGTTTATTTTTTGAAAAGTACATTCCAAATAAAAGGAATAGTAAGATAGCATGTTAGCTTACTTGCCCATACATGAAAGGTTAATCTAGAGCTACAAAATGTTGTTCCGCTTTCTTCAGAGTTCCTGAATTTATTTTTTCAGAATACAACTCTTCAGTGAAAGTGCACATTACTGACCAGGCATCATTTACAGGAGTTACTATGTTATCAATGTAATTATTCTCTATTCACTTCAAATTCAGAAGCAAGAGAAATTTTCTTTCTTGCCAGGGACTTGACTAAGCAATATACTGCTTTTTTGATGAGGACCAGTGGAACTTCAGGCGCTATACTGGTTTCTCAGCACACCACCACTAGCTGCCTCTGTGCTAGTTACATAAGGTGTAGCTTGATGTGTTCACTGAAAGCATGACAGATGTCTGATCGTCATACAAACTGTAATAAATACTGTTCTGTAAAAATCCAACAATGAAATGATCTGAAATGCTTTTAAGTCTTAGTGATCTGGAGTCTTGACTTCAAGTTAGTATCACTTCTTCATCATGTGCATTTGGATGTCAGAAGCTTCAGAAGAAGCTATTACATGACAAACATCATGTTCATTTAAAACAATGCAAATTTTAAATTTGGGTTTTAGAATACCTTCAAACTTATAAGCTGCATATGCAATCTCTCCATGTACCCATGTCCTCCTATCACTTTATTCTGCCTTCCACCCATCTTGTTGTCACAACCTGTTGCTTCCTGCAAAGACTTGCATATATAATGCGTATATGTGACTAGTTCTTTCTAATTTAATGGGATAACTCCTGTGAATAATTTTGTTCATATTGCACATAGAAATGAAGAAACAGACTTTTAAATCAGTCTCTCACAGGTTAGGCAGCATTCCTGCTACTTACCTGCATATTACCGAAAGCTGAGTGGCTGTGAATTGGGCAGGACCTCAGAGAACATCAAAATAAATAAACATTTTTATTATTATATGGGAAATTAAATTCCTTTCTGACTTTATATGTTCTTTTAAAATAAAGCCTAATATTAGTTGCATAAAAGAAAGTAAGCTGAACTGTCTTTTCAAATGGCTTCCAGCACTGCACAAAGGGAGGGGACAAGGTAAAAGCTTTACAGAAAATCCTTGCTAATGTACTTTATTAAGAGACCTTTACAGCATTCTCTGAGAATGTTAGCTGCCTGTGGGGTTTGGAATCCAGCATGGGGCATAAAAAAGGAGAACATCCTTGTTGGATTGAGTGAGTCCTAAATAGTAATCATTAAGCATTTTGTAAATGTGTCTGCTTTCCAGTCATAGTATTTGTCAACTAAAAATAGTGAACAATAATTTTAAAAAGAACCCAGAGAGCAACCCTCCTATGCTAAAATACTCTAACATGTATTAATTGAGCAGTGCAACCTGAGACACTATATAGCCTGAATTTTAATGAGAGTAATTTGACTCATCAGGGTGTTACGCTAAACACAGTATTCCCAGAACAGATTTTCTATTTTAATTATTTTTATTTAGCTAATGTAGTTTACTATTTTATCCTCAACACTGCAGTTGGGGTACTGTTTATTATTTTTTGACTTCAAGTGAAAAAAATTTTGTCTTAGGTACCTGCCTGGAGCCCTGACCACCACTGCTGTATGTTCAAATGCGTAAATTACAAAACAGAAAACTGTCAAGAGCAGCAGTACAGTTTCCTAACAAACATATCATTTAGCTGCCAGTCATATGACCCACTTAGTTTAAAACCTTCCCAACAAACATAACTCCTCAACTGTCTCTGCAGATCACCACGTTTGCATTCGGCAAGTGACATAAAACAAATTTTAGCATTAACTTCCATCATTTCACTTTCTCCTCACTGAAATCATCCAGTTGCCAAACAAAATTTTCTTTTCAAACACTCTTTTTAAGAAGTCTAGGACTTAGAAGTTTAAGGACAAATTTAGATTTGGGAATTTTTATATTAAAAAACAAAATTATCCATACTAAGGCAAACATTTGGCTACTGAAGTTGCATTAAAAGAATTACATCATAAAGTTTGTGTCCCTATTTAACTCTCAAAATGTGTCATGAATTCTCCTTTAAGTATAAGATGATAATACATTTCAGTTATTGCTACTTGAAATGAAAATGCCAGCTTAAATCTTACGGTGTGTTGATGTCTGGGTTCTAAAAGTTCACAAGAAATTACCATAAATGACAAAGACTGTTGCAGAAAGGTCAGGTGTAAAATGGTTTCGGTGGCAGGACAGGCCATTTCCTATCTGCTCAGCAGATTTCTGTTCGGTGCAATCCATTTATGGGATTGGAGCCTGCTTCTTTTGATTAAATTTCAATAAATCTTTGATTATCTGGATATAATATAATTCTTACTGAAAAACAATTTACTAGACTTCATTGTTTAGGCCAAGTTATTTCTCCTAATTATTTTGCATTTTTTAACTTAAAGTGTGTTAAATAAGCTGCAGCGAGTTGTTTTCATTGCAGTTTGTATGCGTTTAAAATAAACTTATATTCCAAGTGCTTTTTAAGTAAGATGTACTAAATTGTTGTTGTCAGTTTGTTGCATAAAATTATAGATTATAGAAACCTTAATATAGTTACAAGTATGCTAATAGTTGCCTAATGTACTTGCCATGTGTTTGCCAGATACCTAAAACATACAATTGTAGTTTATCAAGTTTTAAAAAAATGCTTCTAGTTATATCCTTCTTATGAAATATGTTCATTGAGCCATTGTCTGAATTATATGTGCTGTCAGGACAGTGGTAAAATTAAAAGTCCTGTGTTCCTGTTTACTAAGTCCTCTGTGACTTTCTTTCTTAAATAAGGTYGACTTAGTACACTTGATGGAAGGGTTCCATACTGCTTTACTGAAATGAGTTGCGCTCCAGGAGTCTGCGTAAGTCAGGGTAACTCAAGTTAATAAGCCTTTGAGGCACATGTCCAAAAGAGTTTGTTCAAACCATCAAATAATAATCTGTCTGAGCTCATCTAACATCCATATCATAACTATACAGTGTGAAACRGCTTTCAAGAACTCTTTAAAAATTCCAGCTTGTAATTGCTGTGGAAACAGACTGCTCTTCACATACTACATGTGTGATACTAATGGTTCCGTATTTGGTATGGGGAATGTTAATAACATTAACAGCTTAAAGTTAAAAATAGGATGTATATAATTTCATATTTTGTATGTAACATTTTGTCAGTATTTGTTTATATTAAAAGGCCAATTTTTGTTAGACTTGCTTAAAATTAAATAAGAAGCTGATTTTTAAATCTTTCACAGAAAATTATTTAGTGTTGCATATGCAGTGAGTATACAGAACAGGTGAGCCTCATATTCTTTCATCTTTGTGTTGTTTGAGAGTCTTTTGCTTTAGTTATAGGAAATACTGGGATTTTTGTCTTTCAAGAGCAATACACAATTTTCACCTTTCATTAAGTTTGGTATTCTACTTCTTTATAATTTTTGCAGCTGAGTACAGCATACCTTTTTCCCAGTTCCAAACCATGTATCTCCCATTTCCAACTAATAGGGATTGATTTTGAGTACATCAGATACTGCCTTCAGATACGTGAAGACCTCAATCTCCAGAGTATTAGTTCTTCTTGGGAAAATTCATCTCTCTTTTCTTGACTTACCACAAGCTGATTTCTTCTTGTTTTTGATTGAATTATTGTCCTTCAGTCTTCTGGATTCATACTCCGCACAAGAAATTGATTGCCCATGGCCCTAAATTGGCTGCAGAGGAGGGAGAGAACACAGGAGTTCCCATCCTTTGCACAGMAGTTGTAGAGCAGCTCTAACTCCCATCCCACTGATGTGTGGGTTCAGAGCAATCTAAATGAGCAGAAAAGGAAGGGAGGAGTTGAGATGACAGTTTTATCCCTGTTCTGTAGGTAGTGACTGCTCACTGCATGTGAAGGAATGGACTGTAGCCATTGAAAATCTCAGGCTGCTGTTTCTTTAGGTAGAAAAACTTCTCTTCTCCTATGGGACAAGACATTTTTACGGAGGCAGAAACATAACCTGTAGGATGTCTAAATCTACACAGAGGAAGTCAAGGTTATTAAGCAGACTAGGGATGGATCACATCTGGTGTAAATAGCTCTATAAAATAAAAGAAGAAACCTTCCTAATGAGTCTAAGATTATCTTTTCATCAGCCCTRAACATAATTCATTTGCTTTTGCTAGGTTTCCACCCTTGTAGTCAAATTAGATTAGATCTACATCAATGCAGTGCTTTTAAATGTATTTTACAATCATATTTAAGTGAACAATGAATTTAGGTAATACACAGTGTGGCTTATCACTGTATAATTCAAATTAACATCAGCAGATTTCCATCTCGTATCCTGGCTCGGATAACTACACACATTTAAGCCCAACTATATCACAACCTGTCTGCATCCGTACAGCCAACCAAACTATAACTGGGCATAAGCAGCGCTATAGGTCATATGAGCTAGAGCCCAGCTGGAGACCACCATGAGAGACACCTGCACAAAAAGAGGAACTTTGCTTATAATGTTATTCTCAAATTCCCGTAAGCATGTTATTGACTGGGCTACAGCTGTTATATCTTCTAGAAGCACAAAATAAATAACAGCAAACAATGGACAAAAACATGGATGCCCTTAGGGTGTTCCTAACTCTCATGGAGAACCATGTGAATGTTGTTTCGCCCTCTGCCAAAGGTAAGTTCTAAATCAGTTATGGAAGTGCATTTAGGAGGAAAGTAACATTATATGTCAGGACTGTGCTATATGGTGTTAATTCATAATGCTAAATAAATCTCTATGAAAAAAATACTCATCTTTTCATTTTTCAAAGATAAGCTTATTCAGGTTCCTCTTCTAGATTTGACACCTCCCTGTCCATCATGAAGAGAAAATGCACAGAGTTTTCTTCTGGTCCACTGTGCAAAAGATTACAACATTTCCTGTGTAAAATAGGCTAAATTTTAAGGTACAAAAAGACACGGTCTTCTTACTACTTTTCAGAGGATACTGAGGCCTTTGGTTATTGGCAGTGATTTACTTTTGTTTTTTACTATTTACCTGGAATTTTATGATTACTATTTCTGTAGTGGCACATCTGCCACTTATGCAGTCAAAGCCATTAAAGAAAGAGGTTGACAGGAAACACAGGTCCAACCAATTAAACGTCTATAAGCAATTTCAAGAGCAGGAAAGATAGGCTACCTAATGCAAATCTATTCTTTACCAGCAAACAGGTTACTGAAGAAACAAAGCATTTAGGTAGTGATTGTCTGTGCAAGCAGAAAACTATTGTTACTTTTGAGAGACATATATAATTGAAAGCTCTGAAGTAGGCAGGAAGCTAATCTTTTCATCTGAGCAGGCACTCAAATTGTGTTTAAGATATAACCATTTGTTTTCTATAATAGTTGTTGGGGACTGGTATTATACTGTAATTATGTACCTAAACAGTCAACAGGAATCAGAGATACTAATCTCTGTCACGTGATTAGAATGTTGTGGGTTTTTTTTAACTTCTGGAAGATGACTGGTGGAAGTAGCCTATAGGCTCTGACCAGCAAAGCTGCATTTTAAAATCCTTACATCTGTGTTAGACTTCAAATCTCTACAAGCACTGAGAAGTTGAAACTGCAATCTGGAATTAGATTATTTCTTTATAGTGCAGGAAGTATTATTCTGACCCCCCAAAAATGTACCTGCAAATGAAAAACATCTTTATCTCCACCAGGTACCAGCTATGAACATCCTTTATTCACCTTTCCAAACTTTATCAGGTATGAGGTGAAAGCAAAAAAAGAAGAAATATTTAATGTTGTATTTTATATACCCTCTACTGCTTTTAGATTATAGTCACTAAACCTTATGATTTATGAGCATAGTCAAGCATAGTTGTCCTTTTTGCTGTTCTGATTTGATTTTTTTTAATAGAAAAACTCTCATTGGATTATCCTGTTGTTTTTAGTAGTAGGAAAAAACATAGTCTGTAAAAACCCCTTAATTGATAATATGCCTGCCCTAAATGCTTGCCATCAAGAATGCAGTTATAGCAAAATAGGTCCAAGCTTAGACCAAATGCTGGGCCAAATTCATGTAAAAAGTCTGCAGTTTTCTTCAAGACCTGTGCAGAATACTGCTTCATGCTTATTAGATCCTTATGAATATTATGGAATGTGTCTCTCCAGGAGAGAGCTTAAATAATTCTTCTGGTATGTAAGGAAGGTACTCTACAGTGTATTTTAAAAAGATTTTCGTCATCCTTATATAGCAGGAGGAAAAGGCTTATTGGAGTCAGACAGGGGAGTGACAGCCGAGATGAAGACATATTTCTGAACTCAGTTTGGCTCTTACAACTTTAAATAGCCTAACAACTATATTATTGTTAGACCAATCACTTAAATTAATCAAACAAAATTCTACCAAAATTGCAAATTACTCCAGATTTGATTTCAGGGAATAGAAAATAACTGAATTGCTATACAAAAGAAATAACAGTAAGCAAATAAAGCAACAGAATCTGGGCCAAATTCACAAGAAGTTCTGAAAGGATTTGTCAAAAATTAGAAAACTGCCCCCAGTTCTATGTTTATTACAGTCCCAGGATGAGCAAGGTTCACTTGCTCTGGGGTTTATTTTGTGCTTTGCAATAAAGTTTTTTTTTTTCTATTCTTTAAAATAAAGCCACTTCTTTCTGTACATGGTTGAGGTAAATAGCTTCTGTAGAAAATTTAAAAGTTCTGTGTATACTGGAATTAAGGCTCTAACAAAAATGCAATGGGGCTTAATTTTCACTACTGGCATGCAGGCAAGAATTGCACTTTGAAGGGTATCTTGCTTCTGCTGAGACATACAACTGAGCAGGTTCACCACTGTTATATCTGTCTCTCTTAATTATTTGTTGTGGTGTTATCTGAATTGATTAGGTTTTTAAATAACTTCTAAGAATAGGGGAGAAACTAGTAAATCACAGAGTCTCCCAAGCTCCAGTAATAATGACCTGGAGACTTTTTATTAAACAGTCAATACATTTGGACTCAATATTTTTCCCTAAAGTGAAGGAAACCGAGTTAGGTAACAGTGTATGTGTATTTTATTTCAGTTATCACATAAGTTGAGCTTTACAGTCATTATAATTAAAAAACCTTGTGTTCAGAAATTGTTAGAGGAAAATTAACCTTTCCCAAAGCTTGAAATGTCACAGATAAATTATCAAGTTTGTAACTCATAATACAAAATGGCTTACATCACATGAATCCAAATGTGCATGTGAGGGTATATAATATAATTTCTATACAATTTGTACCTGTAGCCATAGCCAGCAGATACAAAATTTTTCTTTTTAACAACATAGTTGTAAGCATAGGCCAAATTCTGTGGACTTTCTTATTCATAAAAGTATGGCCAGAAGCTCTAGCTTCTAAGTGTATCTTAGTTATTTCTCTGGCTCCCACTGAAGCTGAAGTCAAAATTCCCTGCTCTAAAAATGACAATACCTCTTCATTTCCTTGAAATTACACCAAATTTTTCAGAAATACTGCCAGTGAAAGAGCCTGCTTTTTCCATGTAGCTAACATTTCCAAAGAGAAATGTTACTCTAAGAAGTAATTTTTTAAAAGCCTCTTTTTTTTTTCTTTTTATGACCAATCTTCCAAACAGAGATATAGTGGTGCTGACCATACGGACAGTAGCTGAAGATGCCCCTTTGCACATATCAATGGTAAAATTGTTTAAGTCTTACAGTATGTCACTAGCAGCATCATAGGAGGGTTGTACTACTTCTGCTGTGAAACAAATTAAAGGGTAAYCACAGAAAGGTTGTACTTCAAATACCCCACAAGCTTGTGTTCTTAGGAAATGAGAGGCCAAAGTATTAATACAAGTATTTCTCCTGATTTTATGTCATTTACATTATCTGCTCCTCTGACTTTTGAAGTAATCGTGCTATTATTACTTTTAAGACCCATCCATGAATAGATTCTGAATTCCTTCAAAGCTGCTGGTCACTAAAGATACAAAATACATATTTTTTCCTTTATATATTTTTTTCCTTTAGTATGGGAAAAAAACAAGAATGATATTTGAGTGATCTTGATAATTATTCTTGATATCTTGATTTTTTTCATTAATAATAAATTTTCATAGAAGGAAATAAGAAGCAAAGCATGTAAACGACTAGATTTCATTTGAGTTTTACAAAATTACCAGCTTTATGTTAGTACTGTGTTAATGAAGTCCTTGTGAAGCTTAGATGCTATCTGTGAGCTGGAAGAGAGGTCCTTATATTTACTTCATTATCACTTTGTTTTTGAATTGATAGGAAGATGCAGACCAAACAAATCTAAAAGAACACATTGATAATGTTATATTACATTTCAAGTTGCAATGTGAAAGCTGTCTCAAAGTGGCACAAATAGCTTTGAAATTGCTACTGACCTGTGTTGTACATGACTTAAGATTTAGGGAAAGTTTTAAACAGTCTAGCAAAAAACAAACCAACGGAAAAAGAACTAGGCCCTAGCTGCAAAATCGTGCCTGGGAATACAGGCCCACATAGTTTTCCAGAGAGCTCAGGGGCCTGTTTGTTGGGAAGTTTTTCTTCAGTGAACTCAATCAAAATGCACATATAAGGAGTCAACAGTGTGAGCTTTAACACATTGAGTGGAGAGGCAAGCTTAAGCAAGCTTAATCCTTTCACCGTAAGAGATTTGTGTATATAATGCTATATGCTGTTAGCATTTTAAGCTGTTGGGGATAACAAAAAACTTCATTTTTTCACATAAATTTATCTTCTATTCAAAATTAACATCATATGAAATACTCATTAGTAACTTTGTATTACATGAGKTTTTTTTATATATATATATATAAAACATGAGTTATAATCATCAGTTTCACTTTAAATCTGTATTACAATGGCAGATAAAGCTCAGTTTTCACTTTTTGCTTTCCAGAAGGTCACGTGATACATTACACCTCTGTACATTTTAATTGTAAAAGCCAACCAGTCAATAGTGCACGCACAATCACATCTCAAACGTTGTATCACAGATTTTGCATATTATCCACAGAGCATAATGATTAAAAAATACCTAAACACATGGTTCATGAGGACCAAGTCCTAATTCCCTAATTCTTGTTTATTTGCACAGGAAGAATGGTTGTCTTGCTCCTCCACTGCCAGGATTGGAAAATTAATTTTTATAGATGCTTATATCTCTTCCTGAGGGAGGAAGAGCCAAACTGAGTGGCAGCTAAAAACGGTCACTGTATGTATGATTGGTATATATGACTTGGGACAGAAATTAAAACTGATCTCTTCCCCCTTTTTCCATGTAACAAGCCGATAATAGCTGAAGTGGGTGATTTGCCCTCCTGGATGTCTTCTTTCTTTTCTGTACCACCTCCATTGAGAAGACTGTGGTTATATTTCAGCCCTTTTTAATGGGATCATTATTGCCTTAGCTGACAGAGCCTTAACGTGGTAGACCCCTTAAGTAAGGGTGTGCAAGAATAGGTACAACCTACCTGAGCCATGAAGGAATTACCTGTGAGTTCAGATCAACCACTGCTGTAAACAGTAACGCAACTCTCTCATGCCTTGAGACTTAATTAGAAACCTAGGAAAAAAATGGGTAGTTTCACCAGCAGTAAGAAAAAGACTTCTGAGCAAGATTCCTACATATGCTAGTCAAAGATCTGGATTGTAGCCCAAAACATTGTGTGTGTGTTTGGGTATGGGAGTGGAAGAAAACACAGTTGTTACCTTACTCAGGTCCAGAATTTTTTGTTGCTTGTTTTTAGCTGTAATCAGAGAAGTCTGATGTTGAAGAATAAAGGCTCAGAGAAAGGACAAAAGCTAGCTGAGGATTTTCTGCATCACGTGTTGGTTGACAGGGATTATTCCTCTGGATTAACAAAGATTTTTTACCTGTTAAGCAAAAGTTTTCACTTTATGAGTCCCTCATCTGTATATATTTAAATGTAAATGTATCTCCATCCTTGGAGATACTTCTTATGGTACCTTCTTATTAATTTTTTATTTTTCCTTGCTGTCAAATGGTGTATGCAAGCTCTTGTGGGAGATAATTCACTGTTCCTCAGTGGCAGGGACTAGAAGAGTGTTCAAAATTTATTCTAGTAGATAATCTCTAATATCCTTCAGATGTCTTGATCTAGTAAGCATATGAAACATACTTCTAAGGTCATTTTTTTCTTATTGTAAAGTTTCTGATTTCTGGTTTATAGACGATCTTAAAAAATACTGTATTTCTGTTTTATTTTCTCTCTAAATCTCTAGTCCTGTGTTTAAGTTTTCGTATTATATCCATACTACCAAATCCCTCTTGTGCTTTCTTTTGCATTAGGTATTTCAAAAAAATTAAGATATTACTGAGTAGAGTCTCAACTATTTGTTAGATGTTTAAGAGGTAACCCTCTTAACCCCTAGAGGGTTACCTATATCACTGGGCCCAACATTGGCAAACGTCAGCGAAACAGAACAGCAGTAATATTTTTGGGAGGCTACCCTCCAGTCCTATTGCAGGGGGATCCAGGTGTCTGGTGTGTGCTAGCCTTTCCAAGATTTACACCAGAGGAATACAGCACAGTCATTCAAGCAGGGCCAAATTGGCAGAAGGAGGAACAAGTAGTAATTCTCCCAATAGTTCAGACACATGGACTGCAGTACAAACATGCTGTCAAGTCACAAGTGCCACCAGACAGTCTCTGCTGGTGCTCCACTCTCTTTACGTTGGATCAACTTTCGTAACAGCTTATTAAACCTTTGCTTCAAATTAAGTGGATTACTTCTTGCTCTTCCCTTTATGGATATGAATTGCTCACTATTTTCTTTATAGGCTGCTACCTTTTACATAGTTGAGGACAACCATTGGGTCTCCCTCTCAGTCCTCATCTTTGGTAAACTAAGTGCATTCATATCTTCAATCTTTCCTCTCGCATCTTCTGACCTAGAATTTCTAGCATTCTGACTGCTTTCTTTTGGAGCCTTTTCAGTTTGTTTTTATCTTACCCTTTGATGCTCTGCCTGTGTATGAATGCCTTACCATTATCTCACTGGTTTAAATAAAAAGAGATAACTTCCCCTTTTCCTTACTATGCTTTGCTAATAAGTGAGGAAATAATAAGTGCCCCACTCTACTCTGTCAGTGCCTCTTCTACTGCATGGTTATTTCTCTAGATGGTTTATTTCCCTTTTCTGTATTTCTGTGTTTGATATTTCTTCCTTCCTGAAATTAGGGTTTTACATTTCTTTTTACTGAATCTCACTGTGCTGATTTCAGACTATTTGTAGAATTTGAGATCATTCTGAGTGCTAGTTCTATCTTTCAGAGCACACACAGCTCCTCCCAGACTGGTGTCATCCATAAATGTTACTTGTTTCATATACCACCATCAGTGTTGTAGAATAATGTATTGACTGGAACTGGACTGGATTGAAGACATTGACTCATTAACACTAGTACCCTGTTTGAAATTTCCTCATGATATTTTGAACCATTCTTGGCTACACTTCAAATACATTTTTTAACTAATTTTGGAATGAACTATGATGATTTCATCTAGCCRTTATCTTCTTTAACATTATCTTTGTTCATAAGAATGCCATGAGTGATAGTATCAAAAGCCTTACAGAAAGCTAGTTGAATGATCACAGAAGAAGATGAGAATGGTTTTACGTGACTGACCTTTAAGAAATTGATGCTATCTGTTCATCATTATCTGTTGCTCTTTATTTTCTAAAGCAGTAATTGCCAAATATTTTGCACCACGGCTTACTGCAGTCCACAGTTTCTAGTGGCCCATCATTCACTTCATCATCAGACTATTAAAAAACAGCCACTGTTAAGGTACATCCATTTTCATGGTCAGTATCTTCATCTTGCTTCATCTAGATACTGCTATTTGGAACCTGTTGTCCTACATGATTACACTTGGCAAGTAATACATATTAGCAGGTAATTTGTTGTAGTATCTTTTTGAGTGTCAAAGACTGGTTGACAGATCCATGATACCTTGAGTCCTTCTTTCTAAAGATGTATTTGCCTTTTATCCTACCTAGGAAACTTCTTTGCTTAATTGATGCAGAAATGTAGGATGAATTTCATCAAATTCCATGACCTTCAGTACATCCTATTTCTCTAAATATGTTTTTTCTCCCTGCCTTCAGGCATCTTTGAGAGATCTTATTTACTCTTTTTGCCTTTGCTGTAATAGACCTTTTTCCTGTGTCCCCCTTTTAATGTAGTTAAGATCTTTTCTTCTTTTTTTTTCTGTCTTTATCTTAATTATTTGTGTGTTAGCCTTTCTGATTTTACCTCCACAGGCTTCTGTCTTTTCCTTATGTTCATCTTTAATCGGTTGCCTGATTTCCCTGTTATGCTTGAGCACATAACTACGGCTTATCCTAGCTGCTAAGGTAGTCACCTTAGCTCTCCTTGCAGTCAGACCTGCTATACAGACAGAGAGAGTAAAAATATGGTCAGGCCACGTATTCCAGGCTGACATGCAGCATCATTTTTTGACAGTCCCCGGACAGTTGTTTGATCAGAAAACAGGCACTTCGCAGACCACTGATTTTCTGAAATTACTTAAGAGCTGTCTAGCAAAATTTGTGTTTCCACCTTGTTTCTCAAATTGTTCAAAAGTGTTTGTACTGATCTCTAATACCTAATTTTTTTTTCATGTTGGATCTGCAGAGTGTTGTGCTTTCCGTGTCATCTCTTTTAATGGCTGTGAGTCCTTCCTGTATTTACTCTTAAATTATTTCTGCCAATTATTTCCTCAGTCAGTCCAAACCAGCTTTGCTATCTTCCACTATTCTTACCCTATTGCTTCTATTTGCATAGAATTCACTGACAGGAAAAACACAAACTAATCAATTGAATTACTCCGTAAMTTTTAACTAAGCTAGGTTTGTACAAGCTTTTACCAGACAGCAAATTCGGCCCTTCATCCACATGCCTGCTTCCTCTTTTGTAGATCAAAATTCATACCATTTCCTGTTTGGAGAGTCTGGTGACCCCATATCTGGTGTAATTTAGAGATCAGTTATACCACTGTTTGTAGCAAGTAACTGCTGCAATACATTTTAATATAAATTATAAATCTGAACGCAATCAAGCCAACTTCTGCTGCTATATCCTGTATTTATATCAGTCACAGATGTTCTGCCTAGGACAGAAACTGATTTAGTTCAAAGGAAGATCATAGTTTTGGATAATCTCAGTGTGCTAGACTACATACACTCATGATTAGAGGTAATATATACTGGGGAGATAAGAAAATAACCTTAGTATGCAAACTGTTTTACTTTTTAAAATGGAGGGAAATAACCTGATGAAAGCAATAAACTTCCCCATGYCCCCACCACAGTGTCTTACTTATCTAATTATTGAATCACCTTTTGTGAAAAAAACAAAATCAGAAAAAACCCCACATTTTCTGTAGTCTGACCTTTGGAATACCAATGCTGAATAGGAATTTGTCATCCGAATTGATCTCTCTTCCTTGTCTGTAACTCTGGCTTTGCTCTATCTACAGTTGTTGCTTCCTTTAAAATAGAGCAATGCCCCGTTCGTACCTAGCATGGCCTCCTGAACTGTAACAGCTGCTTTTATTTATGCATCTCTTATTTTAGAAATCAGACATAAAACTTTTTGTACCTTCTGTACTTTCTCTGAATGGGAGCAGAATATTGCATTCAGCACAGTTTGGGCTTTGTCCTACTTATTAATAATAACAGTATTCAGAGATTAATTGTCGCAGAGTAATTATGGGAATCACAGAAATTGAGAATCCACAGAAGAGAGAAGGTGCAGACTGAGCAAGGAATAGGCTGACAGAAGCTTCCTCTTTTGACTCACAGTTTGCTTAATCCTCCCTTGTTCTTTCATAAACCTTGCCTTGAATTCTCACAGTGAAATTTTCTGTGAATGTGTTTATCATTTCATGCTGATTATCCTTATTTCATGGCTGGTAATTCTTACATCTTATTAAATATTATTCAATTTATTCCTTAACTCTGTAGATCATTAATCAAGAGACCATGAAGAATGAGCAAGCTATTCTGATTACTAGATTTGCAGACTGGACACATGTGTTGTACTATCACTTTGGAATTTCCCAAGAACTCAGTATTGTTCTCTTTCTGCTCCCACTGAAAATAATTTATTAGCACTTAATAAATCTCCTTCAAATGTTGAGCTGATACAGAAAAGAGTGATTTTTAAATTAATGGTTTGCTATGTCTTCTGCTGTTCACAACATACTGCAGCATGGACATAAATCTGAACTTACACTGTTCAGTGAGTAGTACTGTCCTGGGTTTTTTTACTTGGTCAATTGCTAGCTCATTAAAATATTTTCCTTTTTGATGTTCATTTTTCTCTCTCTGCTCTATTATCCTGTAACTTTGCTTTACAGAAATGAACCTGCAAGTGTTGCTGCTTCAGGTTGCAATCACGTTTGACTTAAGGGCAAGATTGCTCTTTCGTGCATAATCTTTTCTAGTTGCAAGGACTATAATGGTAGGTATTTGTTGGTGAAAGAGAGAGCAGAATCTCAATTATATAGGATTGCAATTTTGTTTTGAATCATTCAGTAGAAGTTTGCATCAGCTACACAAAACAAGAAGAGACWAGAACATAACCAAAATATGTTACTAACCACTGGAATAGGAGACTGAATTGGCTAAACTGTAGGATTTAGACTTTGTATGTGGATAACTGTAATGATAAGGTCTTTTCTCTGCTTAATTAAAGGCACTCCTCTGCAGAAATAAGAAAGCAATTTACTCTCCAACCAGGCTTTGCCCAATTCTGCCAACGAAGTTTAAGTACCCCTGGATTTTCTACTCTTCATCTGGTGAGTTTTAAGTTTTTCTTCTATATACAGATTGCCATCTACATTGCTTAATGTTTTTAGACCAAATTAAGTGACCGTCTTAAGTTGTCTGTTGTTTTCCACTGGCTTCTGCCTAGAGCTGTTAAAAATACTCTCTGGTGAGCTGAAGAGATTATGCATTTCAAACAACTGAGAATGCTCCTTGCAGCATGAGATTAGACGGTCTTTCTGTATACTACTATAAATCAAAGTAAGTTAGTAAGTGTTGGAGTGTATTATAGCTTTGCTCTGCTGGAAACATTAAATTCCACCAACTACATGTGTTATGTAGTGGCCACAGCTGATTCACAAAACGATGTCAATGAATAAAGAGAAAAGAAAAGAAAGACAGAGGCTCAGCTAGGATGGCTTAATGCACAGCTCCCAGTCYTAGCCGCAGAGACATTGTCCTAACCCAATTTTCAGTGGTACACAGTAAATCAACTGTTATGTRGCTCTGCATCATCTTCTACAGCCTTCCAAACATAAGCCCGCCTAGAGGAGTCACACCATGTGACTCGTCACTGTGACAAAGGGAAAAATTGCCAAATCTTTTAAAACACTTGTCAGAAGGAATGGGATTCTGCAAACATACTATGCTGTACTACTTTGATATTCGTCTTCTTCCTCATTCTTCATCTCACCTCCCCCCCTTCTTTTTTTGAGATGCAATAAGTAGAAGCAGGAAAAGTCTTTGTGCACTAGTGATTGTGAAAAATGGAAAACACTATATGCAAGCGTTTACTTCCTGCATGTCAGGGCCTCCTGCCACTGCTCACTTCCTTAATCTGAAATGCTGTGGTGTTTTAACTTGTTGCTTGCGGTTATTCAGCCCGAGGAGGCTCAGTTCTCTTCTTCTACATGCAGACAACTGCTTTTGCTCTTGAGAAACGTGATAACGTTTCATTTCCTGGGTATTGGGCTGTAACTGCCATTTTGTATGCTGTCACAGTCCACACGCCTCTAATCCATCATCTTTAACAAGGTATGTTTGCAGTAATGATTTGTGGCATTTTCTGTAGAGTAGTTACATTGCATACTTCTGTGATGTGCGAGAATGAATGTTGGCTTCTCAGCTGGTAAAAGGATCTCTTTCTGTTCCTTTTGATAATTTGCATCTATTCTTAGGGAGACCATTACCCTCCATCTGCATTTACCTTTTTCACTATCTTTTTCATTTGTATCTAGGAAATTTCCAATTTTGACTTCTGCAGACAGTTCCAGTGATTAAAGATTATTACTATCATTACAACTAGAGAAAGTTAGAAGACATAATGAAATGTTGACTACTTTGGCTTGTCTTCAAGAATGGAAGAGTGTGATTTCTGAAAGGAAGCGCAATGCTTATCAAAAATTAGATTGTATTAAACACCATTATTTTGCATGCAAAACATTACATCTTCAGCAATTGCATATATAAAATATATTTTCGTGTGCTTTTAGCTATGTGTTTTGCTTTAATCTTTTGTGATTTTGGGGGGGTGCAGGAGTTAATAYTTGGAAATAGAGCTCCATATATATGTTTTAATGCACAATGTTTTACGGACTGATAGGACAGTAAGTGGACTTCAGGGATATTGTCCTAGGAGTATAACAGCAATTAATAAAATAACAACAACTAACAGACATCACTATTTACTGATAACTGTTGACCCGGTATGCTCAGTACTAAATTAGGTGTGAAATAGAGATAGCGCTTATCCTGAAAATTTATAAAGAGCCAGATGTACTTCTTCAGTTGGCTGCTTCATGATTCTCAGTGCTTACGATCAGTTTTAGCTTTTTGTGTTGGGTAGAAAGGGAAAAGAGAGATTTTCCAAAAAGTGTTTTCAGAGAATGCAACATATCTTATACATGTTCACAGCAGGGATATCCAGAGACTATGCTCTGGTAAAGCTCACTAAAGCTTCCCTATAAAAGAGGAGACTATTTTTTTTTCCCCATGTGTTCAGTGGTCTGTACTACATCACTTGCAGGAGTACTTACCTCATCTATTTTTGTCAAATATTTAAATTGCTGTGCTTCTCCTAAATGTTTTATCGTATTTCTCCTAAACATACTTTGCTTTCTACAGTATTTTTCTCAATTTTTATTAACTTAATAACTTCCTCACTTATATTTCCAGAATACTAGTAAGACCCCAATTCTAGTATTTACTACTGCATTTACCTCCCTGTCTACAGTGACTGATGTGTCATACTCTGCATAAGCCATTTTAGTTCAGAGCTGCCCAGAGCTTTGTTACTGTTAGGTGCCTTTGCACCCTTCATAAGTTGTAGAATTCTGCATTGTCCTATTGACATAAATTCCTGATGTTGTGAGTGCAACACTGTTGTTACAGAGGTCATAGGGAGAGGATGTAAGTCCCAATCCACTGAAGCCAAACAATTGTTTACCATTGCATACTATCCTATACTTTAAAGGTGGGGGATATTCCATCCATTGTATATAATAGGAAAAAATGTGTGTTTTTTACACTCTGAAATCTGGTTGATTTAGTAAGTTATGTTGAGCTGGTTTAATAAGTTACATGCAAAAACCATGTGAGAAGGCTAGAAATTTCTGTGGCATGATCCAATGAATAAACGTTAAGTCCTTGCTACTCTTTCAGAGTTAAAACTACTTCAGCATCAGTTAACCCTGGACCCTTTTAGGAGTTACTGCAAGTTCTCTCTGGCAGAATGATACTTCCCGAAGCAACCTGATCTGTACAAAGTGTAAAACCTATCTGCAGGATATTTTCAAAAGATACATTAATCCTTGTAGGAGTAAGGAAACATACAGTAACATTTGCACGATGAACATTTCTTCACATAAATAATTTTGAGAAATTTTCCTCCTGGTACTATAAGTGCAAATGGAGTTTCTTGGCATTGTTTTTAAATAAATATATGCACAAGGAACAAAAATATCTCTAAAACCTTTACATCTAAATATCTAAAATTAAAATAAGCTAAAAAGCTTTAGAGTAAAAATAGCCTAAAACTTCTACTTTTAAACAACCTTATAAGTAAGTAGAACGTGACTGATGTGCAAAATGGAAGATTAAAGCAAAGTTTAACAAGATGTGAAGAGGAAGCAAAAATTCCGCTCAGTGAAATGCAAAGTATTCATGACCTCATTTTTTGTGAACAGGAAAGAACACCTTTTCTAAGACTAAGTCTAGAAGTCCTTTCTGTTCAAGGAAAACTGTCACTGCAGCGAAGTCACAAGTTCTTATTCTTCACTCACTTTAGACTCAGGTGAAAATCCTATTAACTTCTGTGAGCGTATTGCCTGAGTATGTACTCAGTAGTAATGTGTGAAAACTTCGTGATTTGGGCCTACGGATTTTTTTTGTGAAGACAAACACTGGGATATCCCCGGAATAACCCTGGGAAAAAAAATCTTCGGTGAGATAATAGCTCCAGCAGCATTGAATATAAAGGCCGTATTGATATCACAGACATGGGGTCCTTCTTTTTCCCCAGATCCCACCAATAAAATCCTACAGATAGATTGTCTAATCTGTGTTTGGTCTATTTGTTGTTGGCACATGCAGTTTGGTGAAATGTATTTGGGTTGCTAATGCAAGGGAATCCTTGTTCTTTGTAGTCAAGGGTAATTTGATATTTATTCTCTACTAGAATTCCTCCTCATGACAAATTAGTTGTTCTAATGTGATAACTATTTTTTCATGCTTTTACTGTATATAGGTTCCTATGGCCTTCCTTAAACTCACAGGAAATAAAAGATAGGATTTCTAGAGCTGTAGCTTTTAAGTCTATTCATTATTTTTCAAGACTACCAATAATACGGGATGCTGATGCTAGTTTCTGTATACAACTGGACAAATATTTTATTTTCTGTATGTATTCAGGCTATTTTTATTGGTTACATAGCAAGTAAAAGTAAATTATCTGTATAAATAATACATATAAACACATCTATTTGTATGTGGAGCAGTTCTAGTTAGCATATCAAAGAAGTCTTTTCTTCCTCTGTTTTCAGACTAAGCAGATAAAACTGCTTCATAGCATATGCAGCTGGTAGAGCTCAGACTTGTTGAACTCTGCTCAGGATTGGATGCTCTACATAAGAATGGCTGATTAAATATGATCAAATATCATTGCTCTCTGGCAAGATGCAATGCCGTGTGCTGTAGATATGATGGATATCTGAGGTTTCTGTGATAACTTCAGTAATTTCATGCAATGGTTTGTGCAGTTACTGTGCTAACTCTCGGAAAATCCCATAATGTTAAAACTCATCAGAAATCTGTACAGATGAAGAAAATGCTTTCTTCTAGTATTGATCTTGGGTAAATCTTACCCACAACTTTGGCACTGAATGTAAGTAACATTTCTAATAGTGAGACTTAGCGTTTTTCAGGGCAACACCTCAGAAGAGAGTCATTTTCATAATTGCAGCCACGGTGCTTAGCTTTATCTAATTGCTAGTGTTTTTCATCACGTATGGTAAAGTCCGTGGACTTCTCCACTGTCAGTCACGGTCACTTCACCCACTTGCCCTTCTCCTCTGTTCTTACTTTCTGCTACCTTTTTCACAACTCTGATTAACACCATGGATTGGACAAGAAGGACTGAAGGCAGTTAACCAGAATCCTGCGGAATATGTCTTAGGAGATCCAGAATATACTTCAGTCAACTGTACTTAAACCAGCATCTGTGAAAAGTCTACAAAGAAAATAAGTGGCAATTTAGATGTAGATGTAATATCTTCCATTTCTTTTCTGGAGTTTTAGATCTTTGTTTTTCTCTTTATTCCCCTTCTTTTTCAGCTAGCAACTATTCCCTGCATTAAATGAAGTGGCATTGTATTTAAAGTTAGAAATCTGTTTCCTATGCTTAATAAAAATGATAGTGACAAGCAGTAAATAAATAAACCTAAGTTACATAAAACCCCCCTCTACTGCTAAATAAATACCTCATTTCATTCTTTAGCCTTCATTTTATGACGTAGTTGACCCGGTGGATTTTGAAGGCTTCCTAATGACACAGCTGAACAACTTGGACTCAGAACTAGCTCATGAGCTTGGTGATTTTCCTGAAGATGACTTGGACATTGTCTTTACACCTAAAGAGTGCAGGACTTTGCAACCTTCTATGCCTGAAGATGGGTAAGAAGACTCTCTCTCTCTTTCTCCGAAATACCGCAGTGTTAAAAATAGTTTTGAAAATAAGACTGTCGGTCCAGATATCTCCCTGTGCCAGTCACTAGGTAGTTGCTTAACTTTAAAGATTTGAACATTGCCTTTGATTCTGTTAGGGCTGTTTGCACACCTGGAGTTATGCAAGCACTAACATAACTTCCTGAGCTATCTGGAAGCAGCAGGAGTGAGATATAGGTGAACTGGGAAAAGGAAGAAGGAAGGAGTGTGAGAAATAATTTTGTAGCTGTGATCCTGAAGTTGGAAGCTGATTCTGATTGTGTAGGAAGCACAGGACTGAGGGATGGGTTTTTGCAAGCTATGTGTAACACGTGTTTGGTCAGATCAGTGAATATTTTTTCCTCAGGGCCTTTGTTGCTTAAGGGAGGGGCAATAAATACTTCTTTTAAAAAAATTTGAGGAGCAAATACCTGCTAATTTCTAGTGCAGGAGTCACCTCTCGATCTGGAAAGTATTAGTGAAATTATTAGGAAGTTTTCCACTATTTTCCAACAGGTTTTAAGTTAAAACAGATAACGTATGTTGATCGCAAAGCTCAGTAATCCTGGAAATTTTTAAGCTGGTTAGATAAACAGAAAAACTATGTGCAACAGCAGTTTCCAGAATGAGAAAAGAGATGCACTGGAGATTTTTATGATGTGTTTTGGAAGAGCCCTATTCATTGTATACAGAATATTCTTCAAGGATTGTTTGACTGTAAATGCTACCTTGAAATGGAACCACAAAGACATACTGTGGTTTGCAAGCAACAACAGCAGCTTCAGAGCAACACTAGTGTAATCCAAAACTGCTGTGTTTGCAGAGACCAAACCATGCAAACATGTTTCAGTGGAGGGGTTTGTGTGTTGTGCTTGACTCCTTCCAATGCATCCAGGAAATGACATGTATAGTCTGTATTCTTTGTTGTGCTGAACTTCAATATTGCTGGTTGAGCTAGCTTAGCTTGTGGTATTCTGACTTGCAGTGTAGAGCTGTATCACCCTCTGTTCCTGCATACCTCCTGAAGATCAACAAGGGCAAGTGCAGGGTTCTGCACCTAGGGAGGAATAACCCTGTGGACCAGTACAAGCTGGGGTTGACCTGCTGGAGAGCAGCTCTGCGGAGAAGGAACTGGGAGTGCTGGTGGATGACAAGTTGACCATGAGCCAAAAATGTGCCCATGTGGCCAAGAAGGCCAATGGTCTCCTGGGGTGCACTAGGAAGAGCAGGTCAAGGCAGGTGATCCTGCCCCTCTACTCAGCCCTGGGGAGGCCACATCTTGAGTGTTGTGTCCAATTTTGGTCTCCCCAGTACAAGAGAGACCTGGAGCTACTGGAGAGAGTCCAGCATAGGGCTCCTAAGATGATGAAGGGACTGGAGTATCTGTCACAGGAAGAAAGGCTGCAAAAGCTGGGCCTGTATAGGCCAGAAAAGAGAAGACTAAGAGGGGATCTTAGCAATGCATACAAATACTTTAAGGGGAGATATCAAGAGGATGGGACCAGGCTCTTCAGTGGTACTCAGTGATAGGATGAGAGGCAGTAGGCACAAACTGAAACACAGGAGGCTTCATCTGAATGTGAGGAAAAGCTTCTTTCYTGTGTGAGTGACAGAGCACTGGACCAGGTTGCCCAGAGAGGTTGTGGAGTCTCCTTCTCTGGAGATATTCAAGGCCCGCCTGGACATGATGCTATGCAACATGCTCTGGGTGACCCTGCTTGTGCAGGGAGGTTGGACTAGATGATCTCCAGAGGTCCCTTCCAACTTCAACCATTCTGTGACTCTGTGATTCTGTGATAAGTTGTAACAGCTTCTCTAATTTATTCCAGATAACAGTATAAATTAAAACTCTATCTGACAAATGCATTTATGCAGTGTCTTCTGCCCAACATATCAAGTGTGATGAGGGTAAATAGAAATGACAGCACAGATGATCTTGTGTTAAGTGTGGACTAGCTGAGACTCTTTCTCTCTAGGAGAATTTTTGGCTTGCAAGCTCCTTTTTGGCTTGATACATCACTTTTTAAAAGTATAGAAAACACAAGGTGGTAGAAAACCCTAGGGGATTTTGTAGCATTTGCTCAGAAGATAATTTTTACTTAAAATTACACATGAATCACTCATAGAAAATATTCCAATCTTTCTTATGATTTTTTTTTTGGGTGGGCGGTAGTGGGGAAAGAGAAGGAGAGAATGAGAACGGGAGTCCGTTCATATTTTGATGTTTGTAGTCCCCATTTAGTTAGATGATGAGTATAAATAGTAAAAAGGTATCCAACTTTGGAATGGGATTTAAAAAAAACAACAAMAAAAAAACCCCATTTCTCTCCTATACCTGTATTTCCAAGCTTATTTCCTTGTATGTCAGTTAGTTAAAAGCAGCAATAATCTCTTCACATTTCCAGTTAGAGGATGTGTAGATTCGTGCTGTACAATCTGTTTAGACCTTATTTGCAGCTCAAGGACATTAAAATTTCTATAAGGAGTTGGTGGCAATGCTGAGATAGACAACAAAACTACAAATATGTTTTCTGCAGATTTTTTTTCATATGTCATCTTCACATTTGCACATTCTTGCTGCCATTATCAGTATTAGTGCTTTCTCAGAAAATCCTAGTCAAGGATGCCACATTATTTGAGGGAARGTAAGAGCACTGGAAGGACATGAACCAAAGATTATTGTATAGGCAGTGTAGTGTACTCCTGTGCTGAAGGCAGGAAACAGACACCACCAACTGGACAGGTGCCACATGCTATCATCTACTTACAAAAGTGCGTTCTTTCTGAACCAGATGCAGGAAACTGGCTATGTGCTATGTCAGTCCACCAACCAAAGCAGCACACAGTAGTCTGTCATAGTTACCAGTCAAGGACTCAGCCTGTGGTGTATCAGTTGTAACTTAGTTTTGGTAACTGGTTACAAATCTGCTGAAGAGTTCTGAGTAGAAAGAACCAAAAAAATATGCTTTCCATTTGATCCTGTATTGCAGGTTTATCTTACTTTTTTGTTTTCTTAGTTCAAAGGGCGTAAGAAGTGATTTTGACAAAAGCCAYTAATTTTTTTCAGACTAGAGGTAGGAGAATTACACCACAACATCATGACATCAAGTTTACAAGTATCAAATTTAGCTTATAATAATTCAGTATCCAGTCTATCGGTCAGCACTGATAATTCTCTACATTAAATAAGACTTGCTGAAAAATCATTAAGTTGGAATATATTCTCAGATCTTAATGTTTACTTATTCTTTCTGATAAAAGATGCTCCTTTTGTAGAATTTCCTCCATTTCTGTGAGAAATATAAAATTACACCAAAACCAGTCGATGAGAGTATGTAATCCCAAGAGTCCAGGAGTTCAGGTTTCCAGAAAAATATCTTTGATATTTGCAAAAATATCTTTAAATTTTGCAAAAATATCTTTGATATTTTTCCAGCAAGTAATGTTTACTATCAAGTTTTGAAAATCAGATGTGTGGGTACCTGGGATATTTTCTTTCATTTTGTAGAATATGGCAACTCAGTCTTATATTCATGAAATACATAGTGTGGAAATGATTACCTCCATTAAAAGTAAGTTTGCTAATTTATAAACACAGCAACAAAAATCAGGCTGCTCATGCGGTGCAGGTAATTCTTTAAAACTCAATAGTTTAGAAGTAAAATAAACATATAGGAAAGGACTAACAGAGAGTCCTTTATCTGAGCAGCATGCTTAGATAAATTTCTTTGTCCTTCAGGTATGGCCAAGGTACTAAAATATTTACAATATGTTGCTTTTTCTCCAGGGTTGAACTAGATTCACATGTCAGAGATTGTGTTCAGACCTACATCCGGGAGTGGCTGATTGTGAATCGAAAGTAAGTTACATATAGATAAATAAAACAAGAAATACCTTGCATCTTGTTTGATGGAGAGAAGATGTGTGTTGTAATAAATAATCTTAAGAGTAATAATTGGAAACAGTGACTTGTCTTCAGAAGAACTGACTTTTCAGTAGTTTATTTAACTACATTTTTTTTTTCAGCAGGCAAGCTATGGCTAAACATTCTTGCTGCTGCTTCTTCATTATTGAGAACCATAGCAAAATTAATCATATAGTAATTTACATCAGCAGTGTATAATGCTCATTTATCTGAAAAGGGAATATTGCATTTATTTTGATTCCTATTATTCTTAGGAGGCAGTTAATTGGCCAGTGTTATATACTTGGTACTCTATTATCTTTCAAAGGTATAAAACTTAGTTCTTGAATGCTTATGGTGTTTAAAATTTCTATGTCTTAAGTTCCTGAGAAAATTCCAAATGAATTATTTTCCACTGTTATTCCTCAACCAGTTGCATTTTGAATTGAGGAATACAATACTGCAGGTGATCATATGAGTCTCTAAGGTCATTCACTGCTTTCCACATACTTAATCCCGTTCTGATCTGATTGATCCTTATTTTAAAGTAGTAAGTTAGTAATAAGTAGTAGTAGCCATTCTTCCTGCTGTCCTAGAACTTTACTCATCTGATAGTTTCAGATTCACTGCCATATGGGTCATTTGTTCTTTGACCAATAGTATTTTTTTTATCCTTGCTGTTTACCCTCCTTGTGTACTGAGAGACAGCAGTCGTATATCCCACCTCAGCCTTTAAGCTGCTGGGCTAAACAAACTGAACTCTTCTAATCTCCACTCATACTGCAGTAGCTCTACTCAGTTCATATATATATGCTCTTGAGTAGCTGGTCCTTCATCTCGACCCCTTATCCCTATTTCTTTTTCTGCTTTTATCTCATGCTTGAGCTAAAGTCTTGTGCAAGGTCTAACTCAGTTTGAACTTTATCCAATACCAAGCTTTTAAAATATGGTTTTGTTGGCTGCCCAGTCTTTTTAATTCTTGTTGGCTCTTTACTTAATATTTTTGTGCTTTTGGTGTTTATGTTTTGATGGCTTTTCCTTCTTCTTTTTATTTTAATCTGATTAAGTAAGGAATTTTTCCGTACGAACTCTGTAAATTTCCTAAAGAATCACAGCTTCTAAAACTATTTTAAAATTTCTTGTCAGACAACAGGTGACTTAGCTAATCACTCTAAGCAGAAACCAGGAGAATTTCCACTTGTGGCTAGATTTCCAAGTACTGACAGAACATACTGCTGCGCTGGAAATATTTTTTTTTTTTGAAAAGTCAAAACCTCTTTGTACTGTACAAGTGGCACAAGTTGTATTGGGAAAGTGGATTTTCTGGATGTATTATATTCATTACTGAACTATTGATACTAATATTAATTTTAATTTGCACTGATCTTGTTTCGTGCTAGCTTGTTCTTTAATCAGATCAAAAGGAAAAATAACATAGGTAAAGACTACATTTGTATGTTCTTTTTCGCCTCCCTGCTCTGAAATTTTGACATAATCTAATTCCTTTTGGTGCATGAAAAGGAAACAGAATGCTAGTAGCAAAAATATGAAGATTATGGGCTTCCAGCACTGACTGACTGTATTTATCAGATTATTAGTGTAACATCCAGGTATACCATTTTATGTCAATGAGCAATCCTACATTTGGGGTTAGCATAGTTCAAAGCTCAGGATCAAATCTCTGGCCATTACAAGCTTTTAATCTTTGTGGCCTTTTATTTTATTTTACCCCAGCGTCCCTCCCATTCGTCAGATAGAGCTTTCTGAGGCTCCATTTCTCTGCTGCCGCTTCCTGTTCATGTCTTTGCATGTTCATGCCATGCTCTTGAGAAGCAATAGTAGCCGTGGCTGATAGAGAGCTAGTGTATTTTCTGCCATTTTGTGGTGTCCTTTTGCCCACTCTTGCTACTATCTGTGTTTTTGGTTTGATGCACATCACCAGACAGTCATCAGCCTAAGCTGATGGTTGTAGAAGACTTGTCTTGTTTAATTTGCAGTTCGTACGGGGACAGAGCATTTGCTGAGGGTTATTAACTTCCTTCGCGGGTGCTGATAAAATGGATTCATTTCTGAGAACTGTTCCACAATGAGTCACTAAGAATAACTTAGCTGGTCAAGTTAGGGTTTTGCAGGCTCTCCACCTACAACGTTCAGAGCAGGGACACTAGCTCTTTACATACTGTTGCTCTGAATACACTGTTTAAGGAACCAATGTGCAACTTTGTCTCTGCACATAAAGAGGAAGTAGTAGAATAAGAGAAGCAAACGGTAGAACATAACTATTTTTGCTCTTATATGTGCATGCTTAATGTGCGTGCATGGAGTCACAGAAATACACATGTGTTAAAAGATTGTGTGGTGTACTTAGCTATCTATCTCATTCATTTAGGTGAGGCAAATTTGCATGCAAATTCCTTATTGAGCAGTTGAATCTGAGGAAAACATGATGAAGAACCCTATCAGGGAGCTGATCTTTGATGGCTGTGGCCAACAAAGCAGGCAATTTATTAAAAAATGCAAAGGATGAGATAGTGTAAAATATGCTGCAATTTCAAATAAACCAGTGATAGATTGTTATCCGGAGTCTCATGCTGTACTTGGACATCATTCTCGAAACAGATATGAGAAGAAGAGGAATCAAGACGGGTGTGAGAAAAAGGCAGGTGTAGAAAGCTTTCCATTGATTTGAGAAGAGTGACAAAATGGTAGTTGCCTACTTGGGAGTCAAACAAAAATCCATAGGACAGGGAGATGAATATGGGGTCTGATGATCTACTGACCTTATGATAGGAATGTGTAAATGACTTTCAACTATTCATGGCTCTGAAGGCTTTCAGCACTGCAGAATGAATAAAGTGTAGTGGCTGGTTTGATGAGGAAAGGTTCAGGGTATCAGCAGAGGTCCTTGTGTCTCCAAGCAGAGAGGTGCGTGAGAGAATGGATAGACATGTCTATTAGATCTGTTTATTTCTGCCCAGGTCTATCAAGGAGAGGTTTCCTGGTTTCTCCTTGCAGTTGTCCTTTGTTTCTTCTCTGTGGCCCATTTTCAGAATTCAGTGTATAGTTGTTCATCTGGGATGTTTACTAAAAACCAGATTTTTCCCTTTGTGAATTTTGTCATTGCATTTTTTAAAAACATAAGTCTTCCATGAATACTGTCAGAGAAAGGCATCTTAGGTATGGCTTGTACTTCTCAAGGTCAGTGAGATCTCAGCTAATTAAATCTATCCATTAGTGGTTTATTTGCTCCTGGAGGTGGTGAAAAAATAGCAACAAAGCATCCTTTGGATGCTAAGGTATCTTAAAATAAACTTGTGTAGAATTTCTGTCTTTCATTCTGTGTGATTAATACAATTCCAAAACAAGGTCACCTCCAAGGAGAGCTGGGTTTGTCTCTTTTATGACTTCATTTTTCATTTGCAGTGAACTGGTAAACAATTAAAATGCACACAATTAAAATTAAAACACATCAGAGCATATAATTCAGTTACTCCCAAAATGTAATAAAAAGGTGTCTCCCTGATCAATAATTGCTTATCATGACATTTTTATGCAAGGCACTAAGATGTTTTGATGTTGCTTAGGAAATGTTATGGAAAGGAAAATGAACAGAGCAGCATATTGTAACTAAGGAGACTGATTACAAAAAAGGCTGTTACACAATTTAGCAAATTATAAGTTAAAGAAATAGAATTCTAAATGTATTTGTCATATTTTTTCAGGGTAACTTTTTTCCATCTGTCACATAAATATGACTCTGGAAAATTCTGTAAAGTTCCCAGCAGAAGGGGTTAAATTGTGCCATAGGTGACAACCCTCTTTAAAAACAGGTACTGTTTGAAAAAACTAAGTAGTTGTACCTACTTCAGCCACTATACCAGCTGGGACATGCCTTGGACAAAATGACATCTCAAACAGCAGCAGTAACCTCTTTAAGGTATAATCACAAGAGCAGAGATGCAACCAAAAAAAAGGAAGTGTTCCTGATCAAAATTCTTCATTGAAATAATGACTGCATCTTACAAAAAGCTCAGAATTGAATTTGTACCTAGGCCAGGTTTCTCTCTTGTCTCAGTTTGACAGTCTATTCAGATGTGATGTTAAGTAATGTTGTTCCTTTTAAACCTATTCTTAATATATATGATAGGGCTGCAGTGGGTTGGTAACACAGTTAAACATTGTGAAATATCATATGAAATTTCACATTTCATATGAAATTGTATTGTTGTATTCTACTGCTCTTTTGTGCAATAATATTCCCATTTTCTTAAGTTTTTTAATTCGTTTTTTCTCTGTTTTATTTTCCCTTAATTTCTTTTTGCTCCATCCTGGCTTGCTTGGGTTTCTCTGTGAAAGGAACCAAGGAAATTCAGATATTTGTAGCCTGAAAAATAAGGGATCGCGAAAAGATTTTCACAAAACTCTTCAAAAACAAACATTTGAATCAGAAACTTTGGACTCCAGTGACACAAGCTTTCAGGTATTTTCTTTTTCACTATTGGAAAAAATTATAAAATATGTTACCTTTCCCCAAAGAAAGTTGATTTACTGCTAAAGTCTAAAGGGTACTCTCTAATCGGTATGCATGTCTTGAAGAGGAAGTAGTTTCGTAATCATTATTTGTAGAGAATGGAGGGCTGATTCAGCCCTAATCTAAGAGTCAATGTGGYTGTAAAATTCAGCCTGTCATCTCAGGTTCTGGGAGGCAGAAACACTCAGACCAGACTATGTGCTAACAGCAGTGCACCAGTGTCCTTACTCTCACTCTGTGTGTGCTTTTAAACTCAAGACACCTGAAAAGTAGCTCGCTGCAACAGCTGTTCTGCTGTGATTTCAGGGCATTAACCTTAAAACATTGTAGGCAGTACTGCCATTTTGTTTGCTCACCTGATTTTTTTGCTTCTGCATTACACTGGTGTGTGCAAATGGTTTTGGAACCTTGTCTTGCATGATTGAAGTAATAGTGCTTCTACCATCAGTGATAGTGCTTCTACCATCAGTGAAAACAAGGCTCAGGTTTACTTTCAGCTCTGCTCAAGCAGCAAGTTACCATATCCATGAGTTGGTCATACTACCAAGCTAGTAACTTCACATTTAGGGCTATATTGGCTGTTGGTCAGATCAGATTAAAAGAAAAAAAAAATCTTACTTGACATCTTTTCCAAAGATGTTATATGCCATATATATTTTTTTTCTTGTTTCCTTTAATTAACCTGTGGAATTATTTCATCTCTATCATCTGAAAGATGTGAGAACAAATCRTTAAGTCCTACTCTTGACCAGCCTGTTTATACTCTGGAGCACACAGACAAGATAAAAAATGGATTATTGTGGTCACTAGACCTTTGGATCTCAGATAGTCTCAGCGTGCCATAACTTGGTTATGCTACCTTTCAAAACTTCTGAAAATGGCTGGAATATCCAGAGGCCTCTGTTAGGAATGAGGATCCCATGGGCCTGAGCATTGTGACCCTAAGAGAAACATTGTCCTTTCSCAGAAAAGGAAAAAAAATGGGGAGAGGCACAGAGAATGCCAGGGAAAAGACTGAGATGTACAGTAAGGAGCTACCTTGCCATCATGATAATCTTTGAAAGATAAGCAAAGAGAAACTTGAAGATGTTCCAGTGCTCAAGTCACRTTTCTCTGTAAGAGGTTTTGCTGATTTGTCATTTTCCAATAGGCAGGTCCCAAGCATGTACATGTACTCCCTGAAGATGCCTCAAGAGCTACCCTCACATCGTCTGACTTTGATCTACGCAGCCTGCAGCCTGATCCCCGCTTGGAAAATCTGCTGCGGCATGTGAGCGCAGAGGAATTTGAAAGGCAAAATGAAGAAGCACGACGAAGCAATAGGCATGCTGAGCTCCTTGCCCTCTACCCTTCCATAGATGAGGTGAGCTCGAAAGTTTTCAGTACACAGATTATGATTTACGGTGGTGTTTATGAATGGTTTGTGGTGTTTATTTTGGTTTATGGTACAGTTAGGAATGAACTGAAAGATATCAGATATGGGTTGAAAGTGTTTAGCCATATTCTGTATGGATAGTGGATTTTCTTACCCACAAATATAAGATCTAAGTGGATTTCTGAAAAAGGAAAAAATACATGTTTTCGGCCTTTCCCTGAAGGAACAGAGACGTAGCTCTAGCTACCCTAGACTTTACAGCAGCTTTTAGTGTTTCTGGTTACCAGTTTTGGTAAACTGAGAACTTGAAGTTAAAGGAAAAACACAAAAAAGTCCTATGAAAGATATATATTTTTTTTTTCAGTGACAAACAGAGCTGTGTTTTTGTATTCAGATAATTGTTTCAAAGTGATTCCCAGCAAAGRCAATAGGCTGGTAGGTGCCTCAGTGGTCAGCCCCATATTTACTTCCTGAGCTAACTGTCTTGGTACAAAATGCACTCATTTACAGTTAAGTTTTACACTAAAACTGCACTATAGTCAAAAAGGGGTTTTGCGATCCGGATACGTGTTTCCTTTGCTTTTATAGATCTACCCTGGGTAACGACATAGTGAAGACATAGCGAAGCCAATCAGCTATCTTGAATATGCATTCAAGCAGATATACTCAAGCTTATGATGCTGCCTTAGGTTTTGTTATTCTTCTTGTGCAGATCAAGTCACATTCTGATAATAAATTAGCCATCAGAGTTGAGGTGCTACCCTTTCTTATAATGTTTGCTTGGAAAATGCGCCATATGGAGGCCAAAAGTGTAAATCATCAGAAATATAAATCAATCTCTTTCTGACTGAGGAGATGAAATGCCTGCTGAGTGAGGGAACATATTTGCAGCAATAGTCTAGTTATGTCATATAAAGGTTTTATGTAAGTATGTAAATTTATATGTATTTTAATTATATTAGGAGGATGCAGTGGAGATACGACCAGTACCAGATCGCCCAAAGGAACATCTGGGCAACCGGATTTTGGTAAAGCTGCAGACTCTCAAGTAAGCATCTTGACATCCCCTCAGTTTAGCAGGTCTCAGCAACAGCTTTCCTTAACAGTTTTGTAATCCATAGGAATCTATTGCTACAGTCCTTATAATATTGAAGGTTTCACATTCAACTATTAACATATAAATGCTTGCTTGTTCTTTCTTAGTTTAATTTCAGGGGAGAACACTCCCTCTGGAGCTACAAACATCTTTAACTTGTCAGGGTGAAAAGAAGTTGAGAGGGGAACCCAGATTATGTATTTGGAATAAACAAGACTGGTCTCTGTACATGCTAGTTGACTTGATAACTAGAAAAAGTGTGTCAAAAATGATATGATCATTTTTATTTCATATCTGAGACCACCTTTCTAACAAAATTTGAAAATATTGTTGAAGTAATTTAATAAAATATGCAAATAAAGAAATTCTGCAAAATTTGAGTGAGCTGAGGTCTGCAACTAAGTATCTCTCCTTATTTTCTAATAGAAATGTCAAGCAAAATATAGACCTTTTATTTGTAATTGTACAGAGTCATAAGAGTTAAATATTAATCAGTGTCCTGTGTCTCTTTCCTCGATAGGTTTGATATAGAGATAGAACCTTTGTTTGCATGCATAGCGCTCTATGATATAAAAGAAAGAAAAAAGGTAAGTGTGCACTAGAGCAGAACAATGGACAATAGCAACCCATAAATAATGGAGTAATAATGTTTTTTTTCCCTATATTTTTCAGCTGAATTTCATTGTGATGTGAAAACTCCAGAATGTTTAGCTTTTCTTTTGTTATTTTTGTTCAGTTGGTTTAGATTTTTGTATCTGGAGTAACAATTTAGAATAACTTACAAGGTAATATGCAACTTTTGCACATGTGCAATCTGACCTGGAATTCTTTTTACGCAGGCAAAATTTTGCATGTTCCAGTTGTTTGTTTTTTAGTTCTAGTTACTACTTTTGACTTACTTTAAAATAATCTTTGATGGGTTGTTGCTTTGCAATTAATTTCTTTTTTTTTCTTTTCAAGATCTCTGAAAATTTTCATTGTGACCTGAATCCTGATTYATTAAGAGGATTCTTGCGTTCCCATACTCCTTCTGTTGACTTGTCTACTCAGGCAAGATCTGCAGTATTTTCTGTCACTTATCCCTCATCTGATATCTACCTAGTGATAAAAGTAAGTTAAAATGCTGCCTGAACACTATTCCTCCAGCTCCCAGCTATACTTCATCTGAGTTCATCCAGTTGACAAACATGAATTTCTTGTAGCTAAGAGGTATTCTGATTATTTTGATAGTACATGTGTATATATCCACTGGTATCTCTCGTGAATTAATGAGTTATGTTGACACTCTATATTCTAGTTCCACTAAGCATTTACAGTTCCCTATCCCTGCATAAGGGAAATTTAAAGGAAAGTGCAGCAAGCCATTTTTTAAATTTTGAGTTACATTTTGTATGGCTCTTTGACCTTATTTCAGTGCATTTTGCATTGCTCTGTTTATTTAATTCTGACACATAAATTACCATTTCATTTGGAATGTATAAATTTTCCTGATTTCAGTAAAAATGCAGTAGTATCTGACAGTGTTGTCAAGGATAGAAAATTGGAAAAAGGTGTACTATAGGTTACACCATAAAGACAATTTCAAGAGTTCTAAATTATGCATTTAAGCAGGCTCTTTCATGTTGTTAGAAAAGGAACATGTTAATATTTGGGTAATTTTTTTCTTCATGAGTGTTTTACTTCATTGCTTTTTCCTAGATAGAAAAAGTGCTTCAGCAAGGAGAAATTGGAGACTGTGCAGAACCCTACATGGTTCTTAAAGAAAGCGAGACTGGGAAGGTAAGTAACAGCTGTAATGTTAATGTCATGAAGTGCATGAACAGGAGGAGAAACAGACAAAAAATAGACTCTTGGAGCAGAACAGAGTCCTCAGAGCACAAGGCAAGTCTTCAGCTGGTACGTACATGGAGTGCACAGCCTGGTTCCTGTCACTAGCAGAAGGAAGTTATGAGAAGATAAGGTATACTTTTGCTATTGACCTTTTTGGAAATCAATGTTGACAAAGCCTTGAGCAATGAAAAAGAGGGGTGAGCAAAGGAGATGTCAATGCAAAATGGAGTTAGCACAAATATTTGTACCTCAGAGACATGGTATTGATTGGTATTGATTTGGATAGGCAAATAACATGTTGTTGTGTGTACATGGCCAGTTCAGGCTGTTATCCTAAAGTAGCGTAAGCTCTGTTCATGGAAGTCATGGTCATTTACCTCCCTGGAGGAGACTGCTAATGTTTCCCAGACTCCCACATATCTCTCACCTTTAAAATATCACTTTCAGCAGAATATTGTTTCTGTATCTGATGAAGGAAATAGCATCTACTAACATTTTATGGTGATTGCTCATGCTGGGCATGAGGATTACTGGAAAAAAATCTGCATTCTTCTTTCCTGTAATGAGCATGTATGTGTTGAAAACAAATGAGAGGCACATGTACAAATCAAATCAGCTATGGCCCTGACAGTGGTGTAGCAGAAAAGTGAGATAGATAAGACTTCAAATTATTTGTTCAGCTGTAAATGTGTAATTTCAGGTTTTTCTCTATAGTGGACATAAAATAAGAGGTTGTTTTAACACACCAATTATTTTCTTCTTTATTTTAGACAAAAGAAAAGATTGAAAAACTGAAAGTCCAAGCTGAATCCTTTTGTCAGCGTCTGGGGAAATACAGAATGCCGTTCGCCTGGATTCCCATAAGCCTAACTAATTTCTTCAATGTGTCGACACTTGAACGAGAACTACCTGAGGCGGAAGGTTTAAATGGTAGTGCTTTAACTATTCTAACTGATGTAAAGTGACTTTTCAGTTGTACTGTGCTTAGGAAACAATCTGTCATTTACTCTGGTATCAGGACAATATTATGATTTGGAGTTTCATCTTCTCCATTTTCCTTTTCTTTGCTAAGAACATTTAAAAGCTAACATGCTCGCTATTTCACCTTTGCATGTTTACTCCTTATGCTCTCTAAATCCCAGTTGTGGTTGAACACTGAGGAACGTACAGACGTGAAACTGCATTTACCACATAAAGTCCATTTACAGTACAAAGAAATCAGAATATTTATCCCAGCTTCATGAGTGCACAGGAAACATTCTGAGGCTATATCCAGTAATCACCGACTCATGTCATTTATAATTTATTAGCTAAAGATCTGAACAAGCTTGTGCTCTGCAGTAGAAATAATATTGAATTTGCTAGATGTATCCTGGCATTCCATGATTTCACATAGTCTTAAATGAAAGTACTGTAAAACATGGACAAAGAAAAAATGTTTTAGGTGCCATCCTTTGTCTTCTGATGTTTTGGGGAGCTTGTGGATTTCTAATGTATCCTGGCAGTCTTTATATGGAAATAACACAAAGTTGATTTTTTTTTAATAATTTCTCTTTGAAGGGAAAGGATCTGTTAGTGACAAGAGAGCAACACTGCTACAAGCAAGAAGACTTTCTGAGAGAAGTCTCAGCTCAGAGGACAGTTACCCAGTATCAAATTTCAAAACAGTGTCCCTGACCCTCAATACCTTCTTTAAACAGGTATAGGATGTTCTTTATTTCTGATTGCCTAAGACATTACTCATCCATGTAGTGTGAACTGTATTGGGAAAAGTTATCCAGTGATGTCAGTGTGAAGACGGAGGATAATTCCTACCAAGCAGGTAGCAACCCACTTTCTTGGCTTGCTTCAAGACATGTTTCATTCAGCAGATTTCCTCAGTGTAAGGGAATATTGTTATAAAGGTGCTGATTTTTGTCTTTCTTCTGATAGGAAGGAGACAGGCTTAGTGATGAAGATCTGTTCAAATTTTTAGCTGATTTCAAAAGATCATCCTCCTTGCAGAGAAGAGTTAAGACTTTACCAGGTAAATAATTAATTTTGGATGAAACAGGCTATAGGTACCTATCTTCACTTAATTGCTCTACAAATTCCAACCACAAAAAGTAATAACCTTGGTTTTTAAGTCAATAACATGTAATATTATGGAACTTCTTGGGTTCTCGGTGTCTGTGTGAAGACAAGTTTTTAGATTTTTTATTTTTTGTATGATTGGTGAGTATGGAGATTCATATTTAGCTCTGTATTCCAGAATGATTTGTTTTTCTCGCTAATCCACAGTGTATCTACTGAAATACATTCTTAATTAACATTCAAGCTGTTTGAAGATGATACGTTTAAAACAGATTTCCAAGATCCTTGCTGTTTTCCTGCGATCTTTTTAATCAATCATATTTTGAAGAGGCAGATTAAAATATTTATGCCTTTTCCCTTTTATTTGGGTCAGTATTCTTAAATCCAGGAGAGAAACAGAGATAGTGTTTGCTCAAAGACCTGACCAGCTGCCTTTTTCTTTTTAATTAAAGTATAACTCTGGCACTTCGGGGTTGTAAAGAAACAACAGTTTGTTAAAACAAACTGAGTAGAAAGCGGTTTTGTCTTTCTGGCTGATTGCCAAAACTGACAAGCCCAGGTTCCATTAAAGGTTTCCACTTATCATAGCAAGTGTTTAAAGTGAAAGTCTATTTATGCCTGTGTAAATGTTATCACTATTAACTTTTTCACTGCTGGCTGCTGCCAACCTGACGTTCCTGGTGTGTGGTATCTATGTAATCAGAGATTAATCAGAGCAGCATCAGTGTAGGGAGTGAGAGAAAACTGAATTATAACCAAACTCTTTTTTGTTTTCACTTTGGTTCTTTTACATTAATTGTGAATTAATGTAAGAAAGATACTCATGAAAGATACTGGAAAATCAAATTAGCTTATGATACTCCTTCCTTTCTTTTTTTTTCCTCTTCTTTCATTTGACTTTGCAGAAAGTAGACACAGAGAGCTACAATTTTGGCCTGGTGTGTAGGGCTGTGTGTACACTATTTCTTTTGTCTGCATATTTTCGTTCTCTAATAGCCAGCAAAATAAAGACTTACTTCTTATTTCTGCAGTATTTCTTTGTAAACTTAGCTTTGCTGTCATTATGTTTTATTATACGTTGGTTATTTTTGATAAAGTGCTGAGGCTTTGTAAATTTTTTCTTTGAAGGAACACTTAAAGTGGAGATCTCGCCAGCTCCAGAAAACCTTGGTTATTGTCTGACACCAGAATTGTTACCGGTGAAGCCATTTCCAGAAAATCGTAATCGCCCTCACAAAGAGATTTTGGAATTCCCAATTAGAGAAGTGTATGTTCCCCATACCATTTATAGGTAAGAGGCAACATTTTTTTTTTTAATTCTTAAGATCCATTTTCAAGAGCAGTTGTGGCATAGATATATTTTTTGCACGTTATTGAACACTAAAAATAGAAAAAAAAACCTTAAAGATGATGTAATAGGCTGATGATTTAATCTTACAAGCCATTATAAGCTAAGATCCCTGCTGTATGTCCCATGGTGAATTTACCAGTCTAATTATCTTGACCTCTGCAAAATATTTCAAAAATGTCAAAAAAAAAAAAATAGCAACTTTCATTGGCTTGATATAGTCTTTTTTTCTTCTGTGGTTTTTCTATTAATTCACAGTTTTGGTAGGTAGTACCTAATAGGACTAGTAATAACTAAATAACTAATTCAAAAGGGGCTGACTTGTATTTCATGGTATATTCCAGTATTACAGCTGAGGCTACTCCAAGGGACATTTCTGATCCCTAAAACAGTAACGATATTGAACACCATTAATGGCAAAGATATGACCATCAATAACAAACATCAGAATGAGGATGCTATGTAAAGACGTGTGTAAAGCTTATCAGCTTTTTGGAGTGCAAGGGGCAAGGGGAGAAGGGAAGGGCGAGGCCTGTGGTTCAGTGCAATTCACAGCTTGAAAACTGTAGACTAACTTATCCCAGAGAAATGTTCCATGCCTTCATGAGAAACCAGAGGCTTTAGTGGGGCTCTTGGTGACACCTGGATTTGGGTCTCAGGACAGCAGAAAAAGGAGGTCCTAATTTAACCCTGTGGACATCTTGTTAGATATGCTGGGGAGATGGTGAAAAAAATGCAGCAACGTTAGATTATTTTTTGCTGCTTTGTGACTAAGAGCATGTTTGGGGCCAGAAAGAAGAGATACCAACAGAAATTTTTAATAAAGTCCAGCATTAGTTCTCCAGAAAGTTGGATGAGGCAGCTTTGCAAATCTTACGAAGTAGCAGAGTCTGGAGCTGTGCGTGGTCCAGAAAATAAGACTTGTGTTTGTGCAGTGGCGGTGATCTCTTCCCACAAACCACATCTCAAATGCTTTTGCCACTGAAAGTGCTCACTTAGTGCTCATGTAGAACACTGTTTAGTGCTTATTTTGGTGAGCATAAATCTAGAGTTGTGGAATGTAGAGCAATATATCTAAGTAATTAAATTGCCGAGCAATTCTCCTTGCTTAGTTGTGTGCATTGCGAATAGCATTTTGAGTCTGAGGTTAAACTAACTTATGCAAAGTAACTCTCTGAACTTGAATAGAAAATTTATGAAGTGTTTTATGTTATTTTTATTCCCTTTCCTCTAACCCGAAAAGCAGAACCATTCTGTGTTCATAAAGCACAGTGCAAACGTTAATCATAACCGAGCTATTGTCATGGCCTGATACTGTTTTACAGTTGATTTAATAATTCCTCAGTTTTGATTGTAAGTCTATGAGCCAGGTTTATTTACTAGTGCTATAAATACTAGAAGAATTTTAAAAGGATAAAATAATTACTCTCTTCTATTAGTGTAATACTGTGAATAGAGGAGAGGAATGGTTATATGTAGAAAATAACTGAAAGCTTTCAAGAATGCAGGCTGGTAATTTCTTATTGGCATAATCATATTTCTGTGTGTGTTCAGACAAATACTAATGAAATATCTAGCTCCAATTTGTCTCCTGAATGTTTAAAAGAAATATAAAGTTTTTGCCCTTTTTTTTTTTTTTTTTTTTTTTTTTTTTTTTTTTTTTTAGATTTTTCTCAGAGAAAAAAAGTGTTATTTTTTTAAAAAAAGCTTTTCCCTGTGTGATTGTAGAAGCAGAGTTTTCTGTTAAAGTCTTTGAAACTGGCTCTTGTTAGTTTTTATCCTAATGTGAAGCCATTATTTTAAATGATGCTGTTTCTGATTTAAGCCAGAGAGATCAGCCATCCCACTTTCTTTGTGCACTGTGAAATTGAGCTCTTCTTTTTGCTGTGTACCTATGTTTCTTTACTAAAAATAGTTCTCTGAAAAATGTCAGAACATTCCAAGATTTATTTCCTTCAGTACACTTCTTCTATTCTAATTGGAAAAATTATATAATTTAAAGTTTGTTTATCATTTTATTTTCTCATGAAATGTAAATGAAAACGATGCTGCTCACTGGCACTGTGAAGTGTTGGTTTGGGGGAGCAGTGGTGGTACGTTCCGTTGCTTCAGCAGTAACTCGGTTTAATCAGGGACAAGGTGTCAATTATTTGATAGAAGAAGCAACTAGCGTTTGAGGGATTTTTGGTGGGGGAGGCTTTTTTTTTTGTCGCTTTATTTCATTTAATTGAAAGCCACTTGGCGTTTTGATCAAACTTACTGTATTCTCCTTTGTCAATTCTAGGTCTTGCCATTGGCATTTCTCATTTTACCCCTGTCCTTGACTGATATTGAGCATGGGAAGGGAACTGATGTATTGCTCTGTGTTGTTCCCSTGTTATTTTTGTCATGACAGTATCTGCTCCTTGCCTGTTGTCTTTTTTCCACACATGCTACCCATGAGATGTGGAGAGGACACAGTAGCCCTATGCTTCTTCCACACCTTTTAGAGGGTAATGGAATAAATAATCTCTGCTGATGCCTTACTGCAGGTGCTGTGGTGAGGGAGTTTCGGCTGAATACTCCCTTGGTTGGCAGAGCCCTGGGGAAGAGGTGCTGGGACTTGCTCTGTGCTATTGAAGGAAAGCACCTGGACTACCGCTTTCCAAGCTTCAGTGCTCTGCATGTGGTTGGGGGGAGCTCTTTCCTTGTCCTTGCTTTAATTTATGCATCCATCAGAGGTGCTAGCACTTCTAAGGGCTTTTCATAGTAAACAAGATAGAGCTCGGTATTGCACTGTTGTGCACAGGTGAGGAAAACAGCTGAAACTAGCTGCTACAGCATCAAGCAGAGACATGAGTGTGAACTAATTTATTCCTCTTCCCAGCACACAAAGTTCCATGTTAGTATAAATGTCCTCCTATTTCCCAAACTCAGTAGTCCTTCCTGGTCAACTTTACAATCTCAATAGTGAGATATATTCGTAGTTTTCAGGGAAGGTTTCCAAARTTTATCTGTGGTTTTTACTAAGATAAAAATGACTTTATTAAATATGGTATAACAAAACACAAACCATGAAAACAAAAAACTTTACTAACAGCATTCTGGAAGTACTTGCCTTCTCCCATAGATAGACTGTTTATCATAGTGCTTTTTGCTAAGTATCACTCCTAATTTCCCATAAGAAACTTGCGTTAGTTATAGAATACAGGCTTAGTGAAAAACATGCCACCAATTCAGATGATCACAGTGCAGTCACTGAGTTAAGACTCTGTGAGTAAAACATGGATTTTCCTAAGCTTCCAGATGAAAGTAGAGTCTTTGAAGAAATGTTTAGCTATTCCAGTCAGCACTGGTTCTGCCACTTATGCCCATTCCTAGTGCAGTATGCAGAAGCATCTTTTGGTCATTTCCCCACCTTCCTGATTCTGGAGTCATTTACTGCTTTAATCTGTGCAGGATACCCGGAGCCAATGTCTGGTCCCATTCTTCCACAGTGCTGGCGGGTTTAATACACATACAAGCAAGACCAGTGGAACTGCATCGGTGTAAATGGCACAAGCTATAGCACTTTGGTGTAGTACTTGCTGGAATAATGCTTGCCTGGCTGTGCTGACAGCAGAGAGCTCTCTATTTGCTTGTGATTTTACATCTTTCTGTAAATGTATTCTAGGAATGTACGAACTTCAGTTGTTGGTTTTATTTGCAGATCTACTTGTTTTTTTCACCTCTCTGACATCTGCTAACCCTCTTTCACAGCTCCATTTTCCGTAGCTGAGAAGTGAGCTGCTTTCTTGAGAGATTTTTCCTTTCGTTATATCAAGCAAAGATAATCATTAATTTGTAACTAGCAATAACAGAATTGCTGTTTCTTTATTAGTTTTGTTTGAAGCAGTCATTCTCATATGAAGCTGCTTCTGAAATGGGTTGCRTGTGAAGCAACCCATAACATCAGGTTCTGCTAGAGAATTGCTAGAGAATTGAAGGATTAGCACAAAATCAGCATACCTTGAACTCTCCTGAGCAACGAAAAGCTTTAAACAAAAGGTCTGATTGTAATGAGATTTATTTTGCTAGTGACTACAAAACAGACAGTAGCTATCTAATAACATACTGAAAACAAAAAAAGCCCACAGAAGATCCATCAATACAGCTTCACCCAGGCGGCACTGTAGATTCTACAGATCTGGACCAAAAGCTTTGCATGTGCATGCAGAGGTGCGCATATGTGAAGCTAACTGTGTGACTTAGTTGTTGTGCTACCTTTTTGAGTGCAAGTCTTGGTGAAGTTTAAGGCCACTGTTAAGATCACTGTTGTCGTGTTAGAAAATAGTGAAACATCCTCTCAGCTTTCTTTTCTTCTTTGTTAAATAAAAGTAGAGGTTCCCATTCTCACCAGCACTGTCCATTTAGTGATCCACTACTTGGATTGGAGATCTGTTTGATGTTGCCTCAGGACATGCTTCCTTAACCTGATAACAAGGTAACCTGATAACCAAAGCTTGCTGCTTTGGGGAAGGAAGTCTCTGTTATCACCCAACAATGATAACTGCTTTAAACCTTCTCACTCTGGATTTTCCCTTGGCCACAAAGTCACAAAGCAAAACTGCTTTCTCAAAGATATAGTTTGTAAGGAACACTAAAGCACATATTTTTCTGTATGCCTCAGTAAGAACTTACTTTTTCTCTATGTACTTTTGAAAAGGAGTTTTAGGAAGCTTTCACTGTCTAGGTAGGATTGAAGGACAAGGAGAGAAATTAGCAAGATGCTGGATGATACACTTCATTTTGGAAAGCAAGTACTTGCCATTTACCCATTTTATTCTTCCTTTCTTCCTTTTCTTTCTTCCAGAAATCTCCTCTATGTTTACCCCCAGAGGCTGAATTTTGCTAATCGACCAGCTTCTGCAAGAAACATTACTATTAAGATCCAGTTTATGTGTGGCGAAGACCCTACTTGTGCAATGCCGGTAATGAATGCTGAACATCCTTAACAGACTTTTGCTCACCTGCTGTTCTGAGGAAACCGCTGAAGACATCATGCATTGTCTGCTTTACGTCACCACAGTTTTTGGTGGGGTCTTGGGAAGGCTGTAGTCAGAGAGCTTCTGAATTTTGTCATTCTCATGAGGAAGCAGGGCTGGAGGCCTGACCTACAGCTGGAAAGACTTGCCGCTTGAGTAGAACAGGGGCATGTCGTTCTCTCCTATCTAACTCTTCCTGCCTTATTTTCAGAAAATATTAAAGATACTAAATTAATGCTATGCTGGAAACTCTGCCAGTAAAATTCACAGAGCTTCAGAAACCTTTCAAGAGTGATATTCTGTAACCTAATATAACCACTGTCTGTGCGCTATAGGTACACAAAGTCCCAAGTGCATCATTGGGTAGATATTGGGACCTTCRTTGCCTGGATGTGAATGGGTGCACATTCATGCAGCCTGGATGAACTTTTCTGTCTTCAGACCACTCTTCTGTCTTTTCCTGCCTGTTAGTGTGTGTGTGTGTGCGTTATCAGCAGAGCAGGCAGTGCTGTTTTACCTGCAGGTTTACCAAACTGTGGCTGTTCAGTTTGAGATGTTTTAAGTCAGCATTCTGCTTCAGTCTGAACTTTGGGAGAAATTTCAGTCAATGTCATTGGCTCTTTCTAAGAATCATATTAGGATAATACCTTTTGTGTTTTAGTTGGGTTAAAGGACRAAAAATGAGTTGAAGGATTACTTTTAGAAGCTCTAATCCAACAGCAGGCTGAAGGATTGGACCAGCCTTTATCAGCATGCTGACACTGCAGGGTACATACTTTGCAGTGACACATTCCTTGTTCCACATGAGCTCTGGAAGTGGAAGCAGAGCATCAGCACAGTGCTTTCCCAAGCCAAGTTTCTTCCAGAGCCTGAGCTGTGCTTTCTTTAAAGTCACTGTATTCCTGCACTTTATACCAAAGCCGTGTCAGAAATGGGGACATGAATCAGGTGCCAAAAATATATATTTCTCCACATTGATTGTAAAGGGATTCTGGGCCTTCAAATTAAGGTGAGATGAATCTCGCCCTAAATAAGGAGGATCCTACTGAAAAACAAACTTTTAAAAAGCATTTTAATTTAACATTTTAACATTTAAGTAAAGCTGATGTGATAATGTCTAAGACACTTATCACTACTTTATTTCTGTAGTTCCTCACTTTTGAGTATATGACTGTAGAATGTAATACAAAGTAGTCAGTGCCTTTGGAAATGACCTCTGCTCCCTTATATTTGTATTTTGCTCTGAAAGGTGTGCAGGGAAGATGCTTAGTAATATGCCATTTGTGTCCACATACTAGGGCAAAATTGAAGGGTAATTTCCAGTCTCCAGATGCTATCTCAAAGTTGGTACAAGATAATGACAGTTTAGTACTTTAGCTCTGACTGTCATTGCTGTCTTTTATTCTTAATGCAGATAATTTTTGGGAAATCTTCTGGTCCAGAATTTGTGCAAGAAATTTACACAGCTGTCACATATCATAACAAGTGAGTATTGTAAACATTTCTAACACTTGAAAAATACTGGTCATGACCTCTTTACATATTTCTCATTCTACATAGTTCATCAAGAAATGTTGATACTATTCTGTTTTAAACACTTACATTTTATGGGAATTTGTCAATATCTAATTTAGATGATCATGATTTTGCATCAGTGACTGTTGCCTGGGGTTTACTTACTCTTGCTTGGGATATTTCAAAGGTTAGTCAAGAATTTTCTTTGTCTCGAAACAAAGGAGGAGGAGTAGGAAGCAGCACTACAACTTTTGAATAACTTTTACTTGGATGAATTTACAGATCCAGAATAGCTGAAGGGACTGTGTGTTGTGAATTTGGGCTCAGGATTTAGGATTTATGCAAAAAATATTCTGAAACCTCAAATTAAGATTAGATAGTTTTCCAAGTATAGAAATTGACAATACTTGAAACAGTCTAGCTGATACCAGCTGTGTTTTTTCTAATTCAAATCTGCATATAGTTCATAAAAAAGTATGTGTGTGTGTAGACACATACACATATGTACATATACATATGTATATGTACATATACATATGTATACATGCACGCCTGTGCACACATACACATACATATTCACACATACATATATTTATGCATGCTTAACTTGGCTCAGAGACTGTTTTCAGGATTTTTACTGTTTTTGTTAATACAGCATCTAAAAACCTACTACTGAATTTGCCTACTGCTCAGTTTTACACTTCTGCTGGAAATGCATTTGATATATTTTTAAACAGGTCGCCTGACTTTTATGAAGAAGTGAAAATAAAACTACCAGCAAAACTCACTGAGAAACACCATCTACTGTTCACATTCTATCATATCAGCTGCCAGCCAAAGCAAGGAGCATCTGTAGAAACCCTCCTGGGATATACAGTAAGTTCCATGTTAATTTATCAAGAACTTTGTCACATGTTCATGATATATTATCATATTCATTCTATATTATATATAATCACAATATGATCTAATATATCAAAACCAGAAGGTCTTAATTCACAAAAAGCCGTATGTGCTCATGTGTTCATTAAACCTAAGAATTTCACAAATACAGATGCCATTAGTGTTATGTGAGGTACTGATCCTATAGCTTTATATTGATAAGTGTCTTTGAAGTTGATGAATCTGCCTGAAACAGCTGAAGTTCAACATACACCTAAATATTTACAATATCAATGCATTATAATATAGTACCTAATTCTTTCTGGTCCTTTTTATTGCAAAAAACACAAATATCCCTGCAATTACTATATTTAATATTATATATCATGTTCACACATGAACTAAAAACCAAATACTATTTAAATTTGAATTTTTTATGACCTATTGTTCATGTTATAGATTCTCTTGTATTCACTTATCTTTATATTAGGACTAACGCATTTTAACTTAAGAAATATGTTGTCACCAAATATCTTTATTTCTGAATTGATAAATATTTTTAACTAAAAAAAATTAAATTTTAAATTATTATTAAAACATTTTAAAAATAAGAGGAAAGCACTTTCTTCAAAAGGAATGGGTTGTAAAGTAGTGATGTAGATTTTTTTTTACAGTAGCTATTGGTGAATTTAAAATGCAAAGAAATTACTCTTGAATGGGTTGGAGCAGGGAAGCTTCGGTCAATAACTTATCTGTTGTTCTCTTAATGGTAAATAACAAACTAGATAAGTAGCCCTAATCATATGCAGGCATGAATATCACTGTGTTTTCTTCTCATTTGTTTCAGTGGCTGCCAATATTGTTAAACGATCGTCTTCAAACTGGACATTATTGCCTTCCTGTTGCATTGGATAAGCTGCCAGTCCACTACTCAATTCACTCTCCTGAGGTAACAAACAAAATTACAGAAAGATAGTATCTTCCTAATGTAGAAGAGCATCATCAGTATTTTGGGATCTAACATTGTATACTTGGAGTGAATAGCCTCTTCTTATACTTAAAAAAGGAGAGAATTCTAGAGAAGAATGTTATTGTTATTAATATTTTGTGATGTTATTTTGTGCTTTATTTTCTTTAAGTTAGTAATCCAAGCAAATCCTTGCAAAGTGTTTAATCAGTGAGACATTTGCTTAGGGGTATGAAGTCAATCACATACTTTCTTCAGCAGGAGGACTTGCCCATTTTTTGTGGTTGTGTAGGAAAAGGAGGAGAACTGGAACCAGGTGCTGCTACAAGAGCAGAAGTAAACATGGCAAGTAGGAAACTGACAACAGGATTTCAAATTGCACTACATCACAGTGGAGTACTTTGGCAGTGCTTTAATTGGGAATTGATAACCTTAAAAATAACCYGTCAGAAGATGCATATTCACAGGGTGCTGGACATTGAACCGATGTCCTCTGAATTCACCCCTTCAATGCATCAACTTCTCTCCATATAGTCTATGAAATCAAGAAGGTGTCTAGCTTTGGTCCTCTCCGTTGCACATTTAAATATCTTAAATGAAGGGAACAGCACAAATACTCTACAGACCCCCATGTAAATAGACTTTCTATTATATTTTTAATAGGAAAATAATGATTTCATTTTTTCTTTTCTCTCACAGAAAGTTCCATCACAGACACCACCTGTTAAGTGGGTTGAAGGACACAAGGGAGTTTTTGAAGTCGAAGTGCAAGCTGTTTCATCTGTTCACACGCAGGTGATGCATTAGTAGCGTCATGCAGCCGTGGTTTGATTTCAAAGAGAATTCTGAGGAGCTGGCTGACTTAGGAGGTTTATGAATTGGAGACACTTGAGTCCACAGTGTTTTGAAAGCAGTTAAAAGATCCCTACTGTCTTGCAGCTTTGAAAAGAACCTGGTATCTTCCATGAGTCAAGTCCATTGGTACAAATGAACAAATGAGCATTCTCAGCTGCAGGTCACATCAAGCAATAGAGAGTCTGCTGCCCTCTCAGATCAACAAGGATCTGCTTAGGCTATGTTTGAAGGACACTGGTGGGGCACAGTGCCAGTTTCTGCAGTCTTCATGTTCTATCCTGCAAGGCTAGTTCAGACAACACTCCCACATCTGCAGCGAAACAGGGCATCTCCCTTCCAGCAGGAACAGGTTAGACTCCCAAAATGCTTTAGGCAGCTCAGTCATCAATGCCATGTGGAGTGGAACAAAAACTTAGTAATGAATGAGAACTGTGGGATTGTGATCATTTAAATGTGATTGAAAATTGAAGTTTTCCCCTTCTTACTGTTGTTCTGGGTTGGAGCATAGTAGTTTTGTTTTGCCACTCATGGTTTACTGTTTCCCATGCACCATCCCATTCTGGTTAACCTTGACAGCCATGTCAAGCATCTGGAGACCTGTATAGAGCAGACCTATATAACCTCTTGCAACATACTTTTTAAGTACAAATGAGGCATATTCATAAGGCAAACAACTCTGTGTGTTATTTACAACTGGTAAGACTGTTAGGTGTGGCTAGCAGAGAGACTATAGATGTATGACGTGACAGAGCTTTATAAGAGACAGCTGTGTCTTCCTGAAATGAAGCAATCACTTTATTGAGGGCTTTAACTTCTCTGCTTTGATCACATATAACCAGAATCTGAACCTGAGCCAGACAAACACAGACAGGATGTTATAGCAGCTACTTTAAAAGTTTATCTGTAGAGTTGGCCACCACTGTAATGCAAGAAGGGCAAAATATTTTCCTTCCCATCAGATAGGACAATCAGGTTTTGATTAGCAGGCTGAAGTATATCAACTTCGTCAACAATGAGTGTGCTGTGTTTGCAGGACAATCACTTGGAGAAGTTCTTCACTCTGTGCCACTCTCTGGAGAGCCAAGTGACCTTTCCCATTCGAGTGATGGACCAGAAGATCACAGAGGCTGCACTGGAACATGAATTGAAACTCAGCATTATCTGTTTGAATTCCTCACGCCTCGAACCTCTTGTCTTGTTTTTGCATTTGGTACTAGATAAACTTTTCCAACTGGCTGTGCAGCCCATGGTCATAGCTGGCCAGACAGGTATTTACTGATGCATGYCTTTTTTTTATGATATTGGAATAGCAGCGCAAGCAAACTAGAGATATTTGTGGGGGAATGATTGCTACATTTCCAGGCTCAAATTTGGTATTTGGGATAGTCTTCTTCAGAAAGTTTTGAGATTCTGAAGACTCAATTTTGCTGTACAATTTAATCAGGATTAACTAGGTTCCTTCCTTTCTTCCTCTTCCACTCTGCACAGAAGACTCTCAGACATAGGCTGGACATTCTGTAAATTCCAATAGTTTGTTTATCTGGAGGTATAAGTCAGAAAGTGAATAAAGGTTTAATTTGGTTTAGAATTCACCTACCTTGTAGGGAAACGCAGGCAAAATTGCTTATCCTGAAGCTGACATTGTGACTGCACAGTGTCCGCTATGCAAAGAACATAGGACACATACTCAGACAGAATGGGATGAGCACAAACACAGAGAGGATAGTCATACACACAGGTTTTTCACAGTTATTGAAGGTGCCAGCTGCCTGTTATATATGTTAACTCTGAAGGCAAGGCGTATGTTGAGACAATGGTATAGTTATTTCCTAGTTCATTCTGGTAAACAACATTTGTCATCTACTATAATAATACTTGCAGAAAAGGCTGCTAGCTTATATTTGCCTTGACAGCTGCAGAAATGTCCTGATTCCTGCTATCCTTCAAGCAGATGTTTTATAGAAAAGGCTTGAAGGCTGTAGATGTGGCCAATAACAGTTATGATCTGCTTTTCCATAGCTCCAAGTGATGGAGTATCACTGAGTGATAGGATTGAAAGCCTGTGAGTGTACTGAGGGGAGTGTATTGGCTTATATATAGATCTTGGGTCTGGTCCGATATAACAATTCCTGTCCAGAGCTGTGAATTTGTTAAGGGCTGAGTTAAAGCATATATGAATTAGTTCGTTTTGGTAGAAGGAATGCCTTGACCTAATTATGTTGTTCATTCAATGTTGAGACTAATTCTGACCTTTCGTTTCACAGCCAACTTCTCGCAGTTTGCCTTTGAGTCTGTGGTTGCGATAGTGAACAGTCTCCACAACAGCAAAGACCTGAGCAAAGATCAGCATGGGAGGAACTGCCTGCTAGCATCCTACGTCTACTATGTATTTCGCCTGCCAGACCCTCAAAGAGAAGTAGCCAAACTAGGTAATATCTGTGTAATGTTTGCAAATGAATTTTTTCCCCCCTCCAATATTCTCTCATGCTAGAGGAAATGGCTTTAGACTTGAAGAAGTGTAGCTACTCAGCGTGGTGTTCTGAGAAGAGAGCTTAGAGAACTAGCCTCTAAAACAGCAGTACACAACTTCTCATCTGCAAACTGCACACCTTTCCTGTGAAGGACTGTTTAGACACATCAAGTTTTCTTGCCTGGGATATAAGCACTGCAGAGAACAATATGGACTTGCTCCCATAATCTCTGTTTCACCACTCTTTGTTTAAGATGAAAGGTTCAGACAGTCCTGCAATTGTACAGAATATTGTAGCTTTGTGGGGATGAATGACAGTGAGACATCTCCTAAATCAGGATTTCATAAGAGAATTTTCTCCTAGAAATTAAAATGGCCTTAAGATGCCAGTTTCTCACTGGTCTGCACAGTGGCAAACTTTTACTTGCAAACTAACCTACCACTAAGTGGAATAGGGCCAAGCTCTGCCAGTTTCTCCATTGCTTTAGAGAAGTCATTAGGGAACGAAATCCTGTATGTTGGAGCCCATAGTCCTAAAGCCTAAGGAGGTTTCACAGGTGCTTACTCTAAGGATTTACATGATACCATCTTAAATGAGTTACCACCAACCAACTCTGCTATAGGGGGTAATGATGTGTAGGCATCTCCCTCTTTCMAATATTCATTTCAATCTCCTCTCTTGAGGAACATACAAGCTGGTAAGATTTGTAAAAATCTGAGTTTGTCTATACTTGGAAATAATTTATTCTGGAAAAATAAGGTCCATAGGAAAGTTGGAAACTAGATAAATATTTAGTGAAAGTCCTGCTGGTAGCAGTCCTTGCTTCCCTGACTACTTGGAAGGTAGTGTTAGGGTTTTGTGTTTAGGCATGTGAATCTTCTCTTAATAATAAATTGAAAAGAGTTGACAAAGAAGGAAAACGCTACTGTCATAGTGCTGCTGCTTTCTTCATTTTTTGGTACTCCATACCTAATCACCCTGTGAGATGTGGAATCCCGAAACATATGCACCTATTTATTCAGTGCCTAAGTAATTTTTTAAGGGAGCAGCTGGTGAGATTTTCAGGAGTGTTGTTCATACTGCCTATGCTGTAGCAGTGCTGATGTGTGTCTCATTAATCCATCCTTTAATCTTATTTCAAACATCTCCCCATGGGCAGGTGCAGGGAACAATTCTGTTTTGACAGAGTCTCGTTATTACACGTTTGGCCGCACTTCTGCAGTGTCTGTTGGGAGTAAACTCCTGCAGAGCCGAGTGATAAGCTGCAGCAATCCTGACATTACTGTTACCCAGACTGCTGCTGATGAAGAAGTCAAAAATATCATGTCGTCCAAGGTAAGAAAGTCAAATATCTGGAGAACTGTATAGCCCAAAACCTGGGCTAAGAATCTAGATCTATTCTTTGATGATTGGATTTGCCTCATGTAAACACATTGCACATATCACCAGAAGTATTTGCTGTGCATCTGATTTGGCATGGACACATGTTAAATTCCCTTGCTAAATTCTAATAGCTGTCATTAGTGAAGCCAGTAAGATAAGGACTCTGTGTTGTGGCGTAGATGTTCCAGAGAAGGATTTGTTTTTTCTAGGTCCCTCGCACTCCTTATCTTCCTGTTATTTAGATTCTGTTCATATCAGATCCTAGACTGCTCAGAAGAGTTGAGTTAGCTCTCATGGAGTTAGTTTGAGAAAAGGATGCTGGGACTGTACTGGGGACAGGTTCACTTTCTGAAAGGAGTCAAAAAACTCTTGGAAGGGAATCAGTATTTCCAAAATCCATGAATAATTTATTCTTGTTTTTCTTAACTTTTTTTTTCTCATCACAGAGCCTCTGCCTCATGCTAAATAGTTTTGTGCCAAAGAAAAATTAGGTGTGGTATATGCCAGCAGCCCCTTAATTTGATATTGGCTAAAGTACAGATGCCGTGTTCAGATTTTGTAACAGAGTCTCTCCAAGGATTTAATTTATCCACTGAATGAAACACAAACTTCCTCTACCTTTCTCAGGCAGAATGTATTCAATGAATTGCAACATAGGAGAGGACAGCAATGTCTGAGAAGCAGGATTTTGCTACCGTGATTGGCATCTCGTGCTGGTCTACAGCATCCTCTTCTTTTCTTGGATCTCTGTGAGGATGATGTTGCCCAGCTCTCTGGGGAAGACAAAGTCCAGAGATCCACATTCATCAGATGCTGGGAAACCCTGCTTCTCATAGAAGCAGAATTTTACTCCTGTGCAAGGAGTCTGCTCCTAGCTCCAGGTGCTCCATGGCAGTTTGTATCTGCTGCACTCAGAAACGTATTCCCCTTTCCTTTTCTTTGAGTGTTACATAGGTAAATATTGCTTCTCAGGCAGGTTATTTTCACAAACATTTTGAGGTATTTTCTCCATTTAATGACCATGTTCATTTCCAGTTTAAGCGAATAAGAGCTTGTCTTTAACAAATTAAACCAGCAGAACTAGTAAGATTTATAGGCTTTGCCAGTCCATTTGATTTGTTTATAAGGATAAATTATTCTTTCATAGCAGTTTTTCAATAATCTAGACTTGCATTTATTAGCTTTATGAATTTTATTCTCATATACTGTGTCCTACAAAACCCAAAGTTTGAGATGTTTTTATTTTTTCCAAATTAATACAAAATTAAAACGTTTGATATTACAGCTTTATCACATTGATAAATGTAGCAATTTACAATGTATGGATGACTACTGCCATTTCACTGCCTTTTAAATTGACGTTACTTTTAATGGAAGAAATAATCGCAGATGCTAGTTAATTTCAGTTGTAGAGCCACTGGATAAACTTAAAGAGCAGTTATCCTTGAAAAGGTAAGTTTAAAGCTTCTGAAAGATAGTTGCAGTACTGAAAGTGGTCACATGATGGCAGTGTTGGCATAAGTGTTCACTCTTGTGCTTTCTAGTACTCTTCTCCCTCTCTTAGGCAGAGTGGTGGAAAAAAGAGAAGGAAAAAAGAGATGTTTATGTGAACAAGTGTGGATATAGTAACCCCAAAAACACCATTTCTGATTTTTTCTCTGTTAATTAACTTTATTTCTTTTGACCATTTGCTCCAGCCTGTGGATCACAGCTCCAGTCGGATGTCTTTCTACATTGAAGTGTCAAATGATGTGCCAAATGTTTGTGCAAGCCCAAGACCATCCAATAAAAAGGTAGCCTACCACTAAGTGTGATGGCACTCATTAACAAAGCTTGGAGCCTCCTATGATAGCACTAGTAATTAGCACTTCTAGATGAGGATGCAAGTGAGATAGAGCAAAATAACCAGTTTTACTGAATGAGAGATTTATGATGGAGTATTGAATTAATGGGTTAATATTTYCTGAGCATTTCTTTTTCATAGTCTTTAGATTCCTGGTTTGCAGGATAGATTTTGACAAGTAGCAGCTTGCCTCAGTTCTCCCTTTGCTCTCTTTCTCAAAATGTCTCTGTCTTTTCATATTGCTATTTCCCCTTGGGCACCTGTCTTTATGTGCTGCAGTAAACTGCTTTCAGAAATCTTTGCCGTCTCTTTCTCCTGTCAAAGATGYTCTACTTTTTCCCTTTTTGCAGCTTTGGGAATGCAGAAATTCCTTCTTATCTGAGTATGTATTCCCAGATAGCTTTCTAAGAACATAGAAAATACCATATCAGATAGATAATACTTTCAGAGCTGTAACTTGTGTTTGACATTGATCACAAGAAGTAGCTTTGGGTGAAGAAGTTGGGGTAAAACTCTGCAACGAATGGTTCAGGATTAGAGTTACAGTTAAGAGATTCTCCTTTCTCACTCCTGTAATAGAACTGTACTCCTGCTGGTCTGATTTATGTCAGAAAGCAGAGAGGTTTATATCCATTCTGAATACTGGAAAGATTAATATATCCTATTTAATGTAACCACAGACTTAGGAATATCTGTAGCTCTATTGTTTACCAGAAATAGAAAAGAGACATGGAGAGTATGGACAGTAGACATTTAGTCCAGATTTGAGCTTTCTAAAAGTTTAGATCATTAAGATCAAGGATCTTGTGATCAGATCTAACTGCAGAGTATTGTTCCCAAGCAGCAATTTCTGTAAAAGCCCTGCTGTAGTTGTTCCTGTGTCCTTCCTGTTACGACGGACACAATCTTGCTTCAGTCTTCTTCCAGAAACACAAATGCACTGAATGGAAATGCTTTGAATCCCAGTAGGATGGAGGAACTTAACTGTTCCCTATCATGGACACAGCCCATGGATTGAGGCTAGACCAAGGGCATTTCCTGGTTTGTGTGTCCAGGGTTATGGATCCACACAAAAGGGGATCACAAAGCTCATTTGCCACTAGCACTCCTGATACATTATTTTGGGTCAGATTTGCCTCCTTATCCTACAGGGRTGTCCAGACATCTCCATCCAGCTGCTGATTTTCCACTGTGGGATAGTTCCCCATCCTCACTCTCACCTAGGCTACGGGTGAGCCTGGTTTGAAGATGTAGGAGTTGGGAGGAGGTTGAAACTGGAAGAGATTTTGGTGAGAAGCCTTTTTCCAATATCTTGTGTTTATATCCTAGCATTTCCATGAGGAGCTGGCACTGCAGATGGTGGTCAGCACAGGCATAGTGAGAGAATCTGTCTTCAAGTACGCCTGGTTCTTCTTCGAGCTCCTGGTAAGATTCATCAGTACTATTTTATGGCAAGCTAGTAATGCAATATAGCATGTACACCAGCCACAGATTTAGATGGATCATTAGCTCTTCAGTTGTCAAACCCCCGTAGGACAAGAGAAGTTTCTGCCACTTACATTCCATATAAAAATAGGTTTGTGGCACAAACGTGGATTTTCCTTCTCATGTAAATTTTCCAGAAGTTCAGGTATGCTTGTATCATGCAATTGGTTTCATGAGGAAGTTACCAGGAGCCCTGGATAGCAGAGGTACACCAGAAGAATGCTCCAAATTCATCGTCATTTCCTACTGGCAGCCTGTGAAGGCAGGGTCTTGCATAAATTACATGCACAGTGATCCACATCTTGCAGAAGGCTGAAAGACAAAGGGCAAACTAAGCCCTTCCTTCCTTTTCTGTGAATACCTGTTGTTGTCTTCTCACAGGCTACTATTGCAAGGCTCCTCAAACTCAGAGTTTCACAGAGCCCTGAGTTGCCTGATGTCACTGGAAATTGTTTTGACATATAGGTTTCTACTGCCAGCATATAAACCATCCACCATGAGGCCAAGGAGTAGGAATTCATTCCAAAATTTTCGCTCGCTGTCTGTCATCATGAAGGGCAAAAGGTGAAAGCAGCAGATTTTCAGAGCTGCAGAAAGAGGGGACAGTCGAGAGTGATCCTGACTTWAAGTGCTGAGAGTAGAGCCAGCTGAGAGAACATGAACAGGGATCAGTGTCTGTACACATTTGAGTCGTAGGGCCTCAGTTGTTGCTGCCAAAAGCATAGGATTAATCACAACAGTTCTGAGAAGACGTAAATGATTACAGATTCTGAAAAAAAACAAGTACGGAGTCTAACTCCCATAGCTTTACTTCAGGTTTGGGTTTTCTTCTGTTTTGCAGATAAAGAGTATGGCTCAGTACGTTCATAACATAGAAAAGCAAGACAACCCAAGAAGAAGTCGGTTCTCTGATCGCTTCAAAGATGATATTACCACTATTGTTAGCGTGGTTACTTCGGAGATTGCTGCACTTTTGGTCAAACAGCAGAAGGTATGAAGAATGTTTGAAGTAAACACCCTATTGCTCCTTGCTGCTCAGCATGTGTTATGCTGAGCCGTGTTTAGCCCCAGCTCACCTTCAGAAGTGTCATGAGTCTAAAACTGAGGCTGTGGTCTCACATATACCTTAAGCAAGTGCTAGTAGGTGTTAGGGCTAGTCTCGTGCTCCCCTGGCAAGCGATTCATTCTCACAAAGATCAGCTCCACAGCCCGCTTCATTGTGTCGCTACCCTGTACAGCAGCACGAAGGAAGGACAGGGTATGGGAGGGAACAGTCCACTAGACAGGGAAGATGGGATTCCCTCTTTCAGCAACCATGCTGCTTTAGGCCGGGTCAGCCATGGCATCAAATTGCAGCATGTGTATGGCTTATTCCTTTCATTTCCCTTTCCTGGTACCCTCATTCCGACAGCATATCATTTTATTTCATGTTTGGCTTCATTAATTGCAGTGGGATTTTTAAATAAGAGAGCTGTGCTCTTCTTGAGGTTTGCAAAATCCAGCCACAAATGATCTAAATGATCACAAGTGATCTCTTCCTTAAAGAGACCGTGGTCACTTGAGACTCGAAGACAAGAAATAAACCTTAAACCCCGTGTAATTCTTCCTCGTCTTTCCTTTCTCTGTATTTTAATAGGTTCCATTGTTATATTGGATTATGAAGTTGAAAGGATTACAAAATGTAACTTAAATATTAACAATAATACTATCAGGTTACATCATTGACGTCACTCCCCTATGGCTAACATAAAAGCTAAAGCCATGGGTATACATTGGGTGACTGTTTGCTCAGTTGCTGCATCTGGCTCATTTTTATATGCCCCGAAGCAGCCAAATGCACTGTGCTGGCACAGCTGTGCGTTCTGCCACAGGGAGAACCAGGCTGGAGGACTGACCTGCCTGGGTCATTTTTCACCCAAGACAGAGAAGGGTGTCACAGAGCAGAGAATGGAAAGGGCCAAGAACAGACCAAGGAGAGAGGGGAACGGGAGAAGTGATTGTCACGGTCCCCTGTGAAGCTGCTCCTGAAGCTTCACCCTTTCTTTAATCATGCGGTTTGCCTTCATGCTAGCCACGTACAGAGAAATGGTTTGCATGGAATGTCTGCATAAACTGTCAACAACTTATATTTAAAAATGTTGTATGATACAAGTTTGTGAGAGTAAAAAAAAAGTTAACAAAACTTGTAGGTTTTGCTTGAAACTATTTGACAGCAAGTAATGTTTTACGACTCTTGACAAGAAAGACACTTGTTTATGGACTGTTAATTCAATCCAAATTTGACAGAGTGAGTGTAAAAAGCTCAACTGTGAGAGACTTCCATGTGTGTAAATCACATTGCTGGGTCTGCAGAAGTAAAACCATTAGAGCAACAATAGATAATACATTTGTGATTTTTACAGACCACGCAGTAATAGTCTGTATTTTCCAATACACTGTTGGGCGGGTTAGATTGTCCTGAAGTTCTACTGTCTTATTTTAGCATGTCCAGTAAGCTAGTGAAAATTTGATTTTTTGTTTCAGTACAATAGAAAAAAAATCTATGGTAGATTCCAGATCTTGGGAAATGTATTTTTTGCTGAACAACAAAACAAAAATGTTGAAAATGACAAAATAAGCTGGTTAAGGCACTGAAGTGCTGCACACATGCTCTCACTAGTCTGCGTCACTGAAAGTGGGAATGTTTTCTGCAGTCAGCTGCTCTATTATCCTTGAGTGAACCCATCTGGGATCTGAACTTCAGTTGTGTGCAGATCCCTGAGGCACCTCCAGAAGTTCTTCTTGGTGAACGACATTTACTACCAAGATTTTACAATTTAAATTGCTATGTTTGAAACAACTGTAGCTTTATTTTAGGGGATATATGGAATTCTTTGTGATTTTTACCTGGAGGTTGCCTATCTCTGGTAATCAGGCCAATTATAAATATAAAAGAACTTAGCTGCTAAATCATAAACCTACAGATGTACATTCTTAGTATTTTTCTAACTCAGGAGAGCCAATGCAGATTTTTCTTAATATCTTAAAGTAGCTTTTTATTTTGTGTATATAATATAGTTTTTTTTAAATGTTAATGCTCAATTTAAGAAAATGCATACAGGATTTAAGCCATATGAAGTTCACAACAGGTCTCAAATTCCATTTCAGTGCTGTCATTCACAAGACCTGCACAACTAAACTCATTCATTCTTCCTGTGATATTCTCCATAAACAACAACTGTTGAAATAATTCAGAGGAGTAATTTGCGTAATTTTAGCAAGTAAAGTAAATTAGAAAAGAGAAACAATCTTGTCTAGCCTGTTGCACAATATGTTCCTTGGAGCTGTCACCTACATCATTTTTAAATGATTCTGAGAAGTTTTCCGCCTTTTCATGAGTCTTATACGTCATAACTGCATATCATTTTTTTCTTTTTATAATAAAGGAAAGTGAGCAAGCAGAAAAAATTAATATCAGCCTGGCATTTTTCTTGTATGATCTTCTTTCCCTAATGGACCGAGGATTTGTGTTTAATCTCATCAAACATTATTGTAATCAGGTAGGCATCATGTGTGATTGTGATTGCTTTTGGCTTAAGCGCAGTCTTGTGTTCTGTTCTGTTTGCCTCGTTTATCCATCAAGATCCTCTGAACTGTATTAAAGACCAAGGTAAATTTTCTATTTCCTGTTGTATATGCAGAGGCTTTAAATCTCTCTTGATTCGTAGTCTGCAGAAAAATTTTGAGGTTAAGAGTCTTTTAGAAATGTCATACCCTTGCACAGCTGCAGAACATCCATGAACCTACTTTTCATGCTCTCCTCTTTTATAACTCTTAGCAGCAGGGTCTGCAGATCACCAGTAAAAAATCGCACAGAGCAGGGTTGCACTGCTCCTGGGTTACCCTCCCTGTTAGTTCTAGCAGGTTTTGGTCTCCAACTCTTCCAGAGCACTGCTGTGATGGGGCAATATTTAGGTTGACTGTTCATTCAAAAGGATCCATCTCTATCTTCTTGCTTTACAATTCTCCAAATATTAAAAATAAATTACATTTCTGGAATGTTAGTGTATTGTTATATTTTAGGGGTAAAGTTTACTTTCCATCTTATGACCCAATATGTTTGTTGTGGCTTCTCTGCCAGAAGAAGGCCAAGCTGTCAGTTGATGGTGGCTAGGAGAACTCCAGGACCAGGCCAGCTCAATTTCTTATGATAACCCATGGAAATGAAACAGGATAAGATCACGGGTGCACTGTGCTGCCTAGCAGGTCTTTTGATGAGTTTGCCATGGACTCAGCAAGGTTGTATTTGTTTTTAAGGTCATTTTGATGTTATGCAAAAGTGGAAATTAATATATATTTTTCTTTTGGGAGGAAAAGAACAGTTGATCCTCTCTTGGGAAATCAGGCAGGGGTGAAGGGGTCAAGCAGCACCACCACTGCCAATAAAAAGCAGCTAATGGATCAAATGAGTTAAGTGTGGGGAGAAAGAGCATTTTATTGCATGTTGGGCTGCTTGACTATTTCTACTAAACTAGGTGTTTCTATTTCAGGTGGAGTATTTCACTGTGTGGTCATTTAAATAACATACCCCTGTCACATGACACTTTTTTCGGTTTGCTTTTCTAGCTCTCGAACAAGCTCAATTCACTCTCCACMCTGATTTCCATGAGACTGGAGTTCCTGAGAATTCTCTGCAGCCATGAACATTACCTCAACTTGAATCTATTCTTCATGACTTCAGCTTCTGCTCCAGCATCCCCTTCTCCCTCCCTCTCCTCCCAGGTAGGCATCCATCAGACAATGTTGCATGGCTTCCACATGAAGCACATACGCAGGGAAAGACTGGTGTTGCTCTGTGTTCCGTTACTTGTTTTAGATTTAATCAGTCACTCTTCGACCAGGGAGACCAAATTCCTTGATATAAGAAAAGGGTGGAAGAGTAAAGACTAAAGGCATATTACCACAAAACTAGAACTACACAAGTTAAAACTTGCTGTGGCACAGGTGTGTTTGTGATAAATCCTATTTACATAGCTTTTTACACAGTATTTACACAACTCTAGACTTCTTCAATGTCAGGGCTTCCCACTGTCAAACCTAGCCACAGAATTCACAAAAATATTTGATAGAGAAACTTGTCTAGCATGCCACACACTTTATACCTGGTCTTGTGCTCTTCTCCCCTACATTCTGCCGAGGTGGTACCTTACTTTGACCACAGAGTAGACTACCTAATAAAGCGTGGTAGCCTGCCTCTTTTCCACATCAGTGTGGTCTTCTAGAAGCCAGTGCTAGGCTGAAGCATTTCAGTTGAGTGCCTCGTAATTGCTACAGTCCTGGGAGGGAGTAGAAGTGGACCCAAAGCTAACAATCCTTTTTAAGTGTCACTGCCAAAGACCTGGTTGGATACTAAGACTACCACATCTCATGTCTTAATGGTACCAACAAGTTGATACTAGTGAATAATATTTTCCTAAAGGTGTTCATGGTCTTTAAAATAGAGCTTGAAGGTCTCAGAGTCTTTTTTTTTTTTTTTTTTTTTTTTTTTTTATGCTGATCTTGGATGCCAACAATCTAGAAATGAGATTCCTCTCCTTATGGAAAAACAGAACAAAACAAACCCACAAAATTCCCAAGCCAAAAGTTCACACAGCTTTTCTGCTTTAGAAGTAACTTATAAAGCACAACCTACGCAAATCAATAGTGCTTTTGTGGCCCTTACATGATTTAATACAGTAGCTGGCCACCTTTGCAGTAATTCTGCTCTGTCTGCAGGAGTGCTGCCCAGCTAGAGTTAGATTTCCAGTAAGAAATGTGGCCTTGTGAATAAATCTTTTGGAATTCTTGAGGCAAGGCCAAATATGTTCCCTTAATTCACTTAACTAGGTGCTCTACACCTTAGCATTTTCCCGCACACAGTCAGTGTCTGTCTATTTGAGGTCTAAATGGGAGTGTGTTTTAGTGTGTAGATCCAAAATTTGGGGCTGCTTAGAGATGTGAGTTTCATTTGACCCAAAATACTGTAAGAGAGCTGTAATAGTATTGTGTATTGCTACTTCATGTGTTTGTTTTCTGGGACTGTTCCTAGAAGACTGGCAGAAATATTGGGAGAGAATATTGAACAATATAAATTAAAAGCGAATTTTGGACTCATAAAGCTCTGCAGCTGCACTGCAAAGTAAAGTCTAAGAGTTATGCTCACCTGATCATGGGACAAAAACATTCCAAGTGACCTGTGGCACAGACCTATGATTGCAGGAGCTAAAAAGTTCACAACACAAATATAGCAGCAGCTTTCCATTCCTGGACTGGCTGTATATCAGTCGTAGCTGTAAGTTACTGCAGTCTGAAGGCTGCTCTAAATTATGCCAGCTGCCAGCGAGCTCAGCCAAGGATTTCCAGAGTAAAGGGAAACACTGTTCACACCTCCTTCACACCTGACCTTACTTCCATACTAGATATTGTGGATGCTGAAAAAAGACACAGTGAAAAGTCTTGGACATCCAAAGTCCTCCCTCCTCTGAGGACAGTTTCCTATGAGAAATTTCCTATGGGAAAAACAGCCTAAAGTTGCTCTCTAACAGTAAGAGCAATGTAAACTGTCCTAAACTTGGAGGAGATTCTGATTTTGTACCCTATCTGAACTAAGAAATAGAGGTGAAAATGTTACATCTCAAAAAATGTCAGATGAATTGCTTGTACAGAACTGGAAAGATGAGATTGCATCCTAGCAAGCAACTTGTTTGAAACTGGAATTTTTTAATTTTCTGTTCAGATACTTTCCTCCAAAATATCTGACCTTCTTTCAAAGTCTGTGCTATGTCTCTGATAGGATGTTCCRTTAGTTACATGGACTGTCTTTACAACATTGTTAGGGAGCTTTCATTTTGGTGATCATTCTTTGAATACTTCTAATATATTTTTGCAGAATTCTAGCTCCTGCTCTAGTTTCCAAGACCAGAAAATTGCTTGTATGTTTGACCTTTCATCAGAGTATCGTCAGCAACACTTTTTGACCGGGTTACTCTTCACTGAACTGGCAGCAGCGCTGGACACAGACAGTGAAGGGTAGGTACCCACACTGAATGGAGTTGAATGCACTGAAAACCGTGTGGTAATAATGTTAGTTACAGTTGTAAGACAGAACATCCTCAGCCTTTGRCATACAATGGGTGAATTCCTACAAAGCCCCTTTGGTTCTACTTCCATAAGCAAATATTAGTGTGTGAACTTCCATGAAAGCTCATATCAAACTAAACATCCATTGCCGAAATTCTCACTTGAGTAAGAAGTCGGTCGTGTGGACTTGGCTGACTTTGAACAAAAGGAAATGAGAGAATGATCTTCACCATCCTTTCAGGTGGTACAGAAGGAAAAAGAGGTCTTCTCTAAGCACGTATCTTCACCATGTTTATTTTTTCTAGGATATTTGAAAGACTTGAAAGTTCCCTTTGATTTGTGGTGAGCTAATCTGGAAATACCTATGTTTTACAATGAACATTGTTTTCTGTTCAGAGTGGAAGGGGTTAACTAATCAATATTGGTGTATTAGTTTTGTTTCCATGTACATTCTGTTTCTTATACCTTTGATTTAGAAATAATTTGTACATAATCCACTAATGAAGCTCGTGCTTGTTTTTCTGTTAACAGGATTAGCAAGGTGCAAAAAAAAGCTGTTAGTGCTATCCTTAGCCTGCTGAGTTCCCATGACCTAGACCCACGTTGCTCCAAAAAAGAGGTGAAGATTAAAATTGCAGCTCTCTACCTCCCTTTAGTTGGGATCATTTTGGATTCACTGTCACAACTCCACGATTTTACAAGTAAGATCTTTTGTCCTTCATCTTTTTCAGCTTCTTAGAGTGACTTGTCAAAATAATCTGACTGTCAAATGTAAAATACATTTCCCTAAGTGCAGAAGTTCCCCACAGTGTTGCAGGGGTGAACATTTCTTTGCTTGGAAGTAAGCTGGATTTTTACAGATGGGAAAGCTTCAGTGTTCTTATTTCATTAGCAAATGATAGACCAAAGGTGTATCTATATACACTGCTGCCTTTATCTTAGTATAAATACCGTGACTGCAGAATAAGTTTGCCAGATCTGCAAGAAATGTTAAGATATTAATAGATTTAACATACAATATAGAAAAAAAAAGAATATAATAACAGTATGTTACATCACAGTTAAAGAAATTAGATTTTGTTCTTTCCACCTTTTTCTATTACTCTTCAGATTCTTAAATTAATCTCAGGCAAATGTAATCATCATACACAAAATGTATTTTTCTTAACTTTTATAGCTATAAATTTTGGCCTAAATCTCTAAGCTTTTTAAAACATTATTATCTAAGCTATTTCCTTGCATATGTTCTTATGAAACTGGAGAAAGCAGGAATTTGGTGGTTTTTTTGTGAGATAGCAGATCTCTGCTACTTTGAAACCTACCTTGTACTCTCATAAAGAAATTAAAGGCTATACAAGAATGATATAAACTTTGAAGAATATACTTCAATCACTAGTTCTGAAAATGTTTTACATACAGATGTCTGAACAAAATGCTGTGAATGTATTTAGCCCTCACAGTACCAGAGGGCATTTCACAGTACCATTTTCAGAGCATAAAAGCATTTATTGCACATTGACTAATCAGATTGCACCACGCTCCTCTAAGCCAAGTGTTATCCTTATACCACAGATGAAAATGAGAGAGAGTGAGGAGACCTAAGTGTACCAGTATGACTAGCTTTTAAAGTGTCTTTCTTTCTGAATGTCTATCATGAGATGCTGCTGACTTACTTCTGAACATGCTGAGTTTGGCTGGTCACTCACCTTCTCTGAAAACCAGGTCTTCTAAATCACAAAGCCGACACTCAGGAGATTTTTATAATGCTTAGCTATAAATGCATTTATTTGCTGAGGATGATGTTAAGAACTAGTGGGGAATAGAAGCGGTCAGATGCTTGAAATTAAACTTGTCCTTTAAACCACCAGGCAATACCAGCTCTGTGAGCCATTAGCAGACTGATATACCTTGCTGAATATCCCCAAGCCAGTGCATGGCTTTGATGCTGATCTTTTTGCCTGGGATGGAACAGAATGGCTCCATCTGAGATGATGAAACATTGAACTTTAGAGCCAGCCTCACGTTTTCTCCTGCCTTTGCTTTTAAACTAGCTTTTCTGAAAAATCTAGAGCTTATTGGACTCATCTTCTTTTCCCACATTTATTTGAATAACTTGGAAGTCTTTTCACATAGCTGCAAAGTGTCCTGTTAATGCTGTGCCTCTTTTGCTCCTTGATGCATTAGACAGACCAACAGTCTCAGAGATGGACACACCAGTTGTTCTACCTGATAACAGAATGGAAGACTATGAAATGTGAGAGTATAACATCAACGACTGTGTTTTTCCCCACAGTCCCACTGAGCTATTTCAAATCTAGTTTCAGATGCCCGAGGTGGAAAGGGGCGTACTGGCAATCCAGAAGAAGAACAAGAGTCTGCAGGTGCGATCAATCAAAATGTGGCCCTTGCCATTGCAGGGAACCAGTTCAACCTCAGGAGTTCTGGAATATCTCTGATGTCCCTGGTATGTCTAGGGCTTTGCGAGTCTCCTTGTTTGTGTCTGCTTTTGTCTTTCAGTGTTTTGTACTTATTATCTTCTCTTCTGGCTAACAGCTAGGGTCACAAGAAATTACTTTCTCGTTTCCTCCAGTCCCTAAAAGAGTGCTTTATATTCCTGGTGTTGTCTCCTACTCTTCGCTTCCAGTTATTTAACTTCTCCTTCATCATGAGTGGTTCCATGTTTTCTCCCATGTGCCTATCTCCATTTCTACACCCAATGTAGTCTCATTTCTGGATCATCAAATGACACTCATTCCTCCACTGCCTCCCAGTTCTGGGGTCACCTGAATCCATGGATTCATGACTTAGGATCCCCCCTTTTCCTCCATTTCTTTCTTTATAGTTGTTTTTATCTTCTATGTATTTTGCTGACACAACTGTATAGCTACAGAATCTTTCTCTACATTAATTTCTAAGGAATTTCTGAGGAAATTTATGCATGTACATCTGGCCAGCAATACTTCTGTGCTGCTTCCTCTCTTTTCACTTGCATGCGACTGGCCTTGCTGTTACTGATTGCACAGACATAATTTCCAAAAAATAATGATCAGTATAATCTAGAACTTAAGTCCAATCCTGAGATTTGACTACACCGAAATTTAAATAATGCTTCTTGATTTGAATAGCCTTTCTCCTCTTTTTCTTCTTTCAACTGACATTTTCCTTATCTGCTCCTAGCCCTATAGACAGAATACTACATTAGGTCCTGATACTACTCGCAACCTTTTGATCTGTTTCCTCTGGATCATGAAAAACGCTGATCAGAACCTCATACAAAAATGGATTGCAGACCTTCCATCCATGCAACTGAACAGGATTTTAGACCTCCTCTTCCTCTGTGTCTCATGCTTTGAGTACAAGGTACGTGAAATATGGCCTAATTTTGTTGCACTAATTTCTTTTTATTCTTTCTCTCTGACTGTCCTAGGGAAATCTATGATTGGCAAGAATTAAATTAGCTCTTTTCTAATCTATGCTACAAGCAGACAAATTAATTCAGATAAAGTAACTGACTCTACCCTTCAAGCAAAATGCAGCCAAAACCTTTGCAGAAGTCCCATGAAGTTGCTTTTAAATTGCTGTACTATTTTTCCTTTTCCTAGAAATTTGAGGAACACTTTGTTTTAGATGTTGTAGGAATAACTATTTCAGGTGTTCTACGAATCTATAGACATGTCTAATTTACCAATATTTTCCACCCACGAAGGGAGATAAACAGTTGCTGCTGTCAGCTCTGGAGTTGTTCTCTTCACACTCTACCACTTTCAGAGTGAGGTGGTGGTGGGTGATCCTTTGGTTAAGATTTGTGCCTGAGCATCAGGACTCTCTGACACAGCCTTCTGAAAYAGATCAAACAACTTCCTCTTCATGCTTCAGTTTCTGTCTCTGAAGCACTGAGTTGCATCTTGGTGTTTATTAGCAGTACATGTATTGCTTCTTTCTGCATCTGCAACCTTTAATTAATCTTTTTACACTAGTCAGTCATATTCACTGCTTCTTGCCTGTTGTCCAGATCTTTATTGTCGTGTCTGGTCTGTTGATATAATTTGGGTTCACGTTAAAAGATGGAGGCACTGGTGCTAATCACTTTGACTTTACTTTCAGGGCAAACAAAGCTCAGATAAAGTTAGCACTCAAGCACTCCAGAAGTCAAGAGACGTTAAGGCCCGATTAGAAGAGGCTTTACTGAGAGGTGAAGGAGCCAGAGGAGAAATGATGAAACGCTGCAGAATACCAGCTGGTACTTCCTCCCACTCTTTCCCATGACTTTTGAGAGGATTTCAAGAGGTTATAGATATAAATGTCTTTGTTGTCTTTTATGCACACTGCCCATTCTTAACCTTTTATTTTTGTCCCTGTCCTTCTGTTGCAGATCCTTTTTTTGGATTTGTGATGAATAAAAATATCATTAGACTTTACCCATGCTGTAGTTAGGACTGAGCTCTTCTCAGCTGAAAAGTATGAGGCCAGCTAAGACATTTTAAGACATTCTAATGATTTGTGTTAGTGTCTAATCAAAAGCCAATTGTGTAAGTGTCTAATCCTGTCAAAACTATCAGTAAGAACAAGCTGCTGATAGCAAAACAGTCTTTTTTATTTAATAAAGGGATTTACTTGTTTTT
>NW_028186496.1:423142-458898 GCF_003343005.1 Rhea americana
TTTTAATAGTCCTAAGCAAAAAGATAATGGGGCCCTGTCCTTTGACTAGAGCCACAAGGCCATCGTGTCAATGGTTTGAGTTTTGACAGGCTGCTACAGAAATGTGGCTCCCTCTTTGGAGAAGCTGTCAGACTTCAGATGTTCCCCCTTTGCTTTAATCTTACTGATATGTGTTGCACTTCTAGGGAATGACAGATCAGTGGGGCTAAATGAAAACCTGCGATGGAGAAAAGAGCAGACTCACTGGCGACAGGCAAATGAGAGACAAGATAAGTAAGTCAGTGAATAAATATATGTTGCCTTCATTAGAACCAAGCTGTTTGTGGTTTTTTAATATGTTTTCCTCTTTCTTCTGGGATGGCTTTATTATGAAATCAGCAGTTTGAATCCTTTTCTTCTTCTGTCAAAGCAGAAATAAATAAAAAATGTTTGTGTGGCAGAAGGATCTCACTGTTGCTATGATGCAATAAAGAGGTCATAAATAGTTGAATGAGATATTTAAATGGTTATCTACACACTTTTCCATTTGATTATCAAAATAGGAAACAGTAGTCATTGATAGATGTCATATCAAAGACTCTGCTGAGGCCTGATATGACATTTATTTTGGTGTTCCCATGGTTCCCGCTATGTACAATATTGTGATATAAGTTTTGCCTCACTAATAGTATATCAGTATATTTCACCTTGTCAGCTCTATATGATAGTAGACAAATCAGTGTCCAGATTTACAGAAAGCTACATTTTTGGGAAACATTTATGTTTACTAGTAGTATTTTTATATGGTATATGCCAAGTTTCTGTAAGTAAAGAATTTGTTGTTTTTCCCTAAAGGAGATGTGCCATTTTTCCATATGCTTGAATTTTGATTATCTAAAAGGGCTACTGGGTGGCCTCTTGCCAGTAGAACTGTTGCGAGCACCAGTGATGTCCTTCACCATGTTTTAAACTGAATGCAGAGCACTGGCTTTATTCTGATTTTTGCATGAGTGGATCGTGCTCTGCTAGGCAACTATGTTGTTGCCACACRGCATCTTTGGAACATACAGATTAGTATTTTGGAATCTATATGAATTTGTAAAGATAATCCCTGTGCCTGCTGTGTACCTGTTTGGAARACAATGCAGATCCTGTGTGAACGTTCTTATTTTGCCTTGAAAGCCCCATTTGCTTCCTCTCAACCGGTTTAAATGAAGTCAGAGTAAGCCAGTCATCAAGCAACAGCTCTACAGCATCTCCTTGCAGTTCAGTTAAACCACTTGAAATATAACTTTCGGATAAATGAGTACAACTCTGCATGTTGTCGAGGCCTCTCTGTTCTCTCTTGTGATACCACTGTGGTATCCAAACACTTTGCCCTCATCCTTTGTGGATCCTTTCAGTGTATGTCCCATGAGCAAGGTRTTTGAAGATTAATACATGGCACAGCAAATTTGCATATGCATGTTCTTCAGCCTCATTCAGCCTGCTTCTCCTTGTAACCATTGTCACAGTTATAAGCTAAGAATCGTGTTGGAGAGGATCTAATCAGCATGGTTAATGTGCAAGGCTGAGTGGTTGCTGGAAATTGTTCAAAAGGGTTATGCTGTTTGCTTAGTTTGTGCAGTTCTCATTCACACATATTTGGTAATTCCTGGCTTGATTATAGCATTGACCTTTTGGTAGGACCTCCTGTTCTTCATTACTTTGAATAATTGTAATTAATCATCATATGACTGTCCTGATTTCCTTTCCTAGTGCTCTGTAAAATTATCTGGCTGTCTGTAAAGGATGCCTCATTACTTTTATGGATTTCCTTTTGGGTGAAACTCTCACCTGGCTGGGTAGGAAATATAAGCAAATGTAGCAGAACAATTACAGAATTTGAACTGACTCAGAAACCTGATTGAGAGAATGTTCCTGAAGCTGAAGGGTAGAAATGCACTTTTGGACCTGTGGCCTGAGTCAGAACAGCTCTAATCTAAAGTCTCAGAAAGCAGCTTCTAGCTATGCAGGAGCCCTTTTCTGGGTAGTTTAAGGAAAAGAACAAATCCTCTTCTTTTTGTTTCTGACTTAGGAGGGATCACTGAAAATACATTTTTGTTAGAAACTGTTCCTTAAGCTCAGACTATTGAACTGTACATTAAGTACTGCTGCTAGGGCATTGAAACAATTTCTCCTTTTCAAAAGCCTACTAATTTACTGTATTTTTCTCTGGAAGCATTAGAAAAGTTGCTTCTGTTCTGGGTTTTGGTGTTGTGCTGCAGGCAAYGCATTAATTTCAGAACTGGTATTGAGGGTGAAGGAATTGTTTCATAGATGGCTATTGTGCAAGCAGCAGCATCTATTTGAACTACCCTATCTATTTGAACTACTAGAGGTCTAGTTGTCAGGCATCCCCTTTGGAATTTGTGACAACCCTCCTTGTTTGACCTTGAAGTTCTTAAACGCCCGTGAAGACTGTTTTCATTGTTTGACCCTATGGCGTTATTCAGAATGCTATCTTTTGTATTTTGCCTTTGTTGCCTTTGTTTAGTAGGTCATCTAGCTCCTGTGGTACTCACTATATGCTTTAATTAGAGCGTCTTTTTGCAGGACAAAAGCTGAGCTAGATCAAGAAGCTCTGATCAGCGGAAACCTGGCAACTGAAGCTAATCTGATCATTCTCGATATACAAGAGAATATCATCCAGGTGAGAAACTGCAGAGCTTGCTTTCTACCAGTCCCAGCAGCTCCAGAAGCAAGTGGAAGAAAGATTCATTTCTCCTTTTGTTTCCTAGGCAGTATAAATTGTTTTAATTAAAGATCTTCTGTAAACTTGTATAATCTTGAAGAGAGAAGCATAAGGTATGAGGGAAAAGGAATCTGAAGACGAAATGTTGCCTGTCTTATCCTGTTACTGCAAATCCCATCTATTGTAGGCCTTTGCACCAGTGTAAATAAAGGAAAAATTCACTCCTTTGGCTTCAGTAGGTGTTGCAGAAAACCATTTCAACTGTCTTCCTATGAAACTGAACTTTAGAGAGGATAAGGGGGCAAAAGCTTTATTTAGGTTGGGAATATATATGAAGGTATTAGTAATTTGGAACTGGCCTGCTGGATCGCCTTAGATAATACTCTGCATGATCCTGTGAAAAAAAACAGGATTTAACCTTGACTCTCTCAGAATGCTCAGTGCAGGAAAGACTATTTCACTTTCGTGGAGCCCTTTCAGAGACAGATGTGCTTCCATAGAGCAGTGTGAAGGACCTATACCTTAACTTCTAGCAGTCAAGTGCAGTAAAATTTCACAGGGCCATTGTTGGCAGTGGAACTAGAATATTTGACCAGACCAAGACATGGCTTCCTGGTTTAGGAAGGAGACTCCAAATTCACAGGTATGGGAGTACTGCTCTTGGAGCAGCATACCTATTCATATACAATGAGGGAAAATTTTGCTTTTGGAAACCTGCTACTAGAAAAGCTTTTAGCTACTAGATTCTCGTGTTACTGGGCACATTTTTGCATAGTACCTCTCATTGCTCTCAGTTTCCCTGCTGCCCAGGTTGCAGGTTTGAGCATCTGACCCATATGTCCAAAAAATCAGACTATGAGGGAACAGAGAAGACAGGTGCTTGCCTGCCATAGAGTCACTTCCTGATCCAAGGCACATGAAATGGTGGCCAGAAGATAGGCCAAGCTTCAGGAGTGACTGCTGAAGGTGGCTGAGCTAAAAATACATTGGAGGGTCTTTTGATACTGAGTTGARCATTTTCCTCTCTATCTTCCTGATCTTGACAGAAGTGATTTGAATTTTCTCAGTAGCAGATGCTAACAAAAAAAATGTGTGTATCCAACCTCGTGTTATTTGGACTTGTGAGATTCTTGCAGGTGATAGAGAAGAACTCTGGTTCCCATTTGCCAGCGCTGAACTGCCTCATGCAATTCTTCTTGGTTTTCTCCTCCATATGTAGGCAAGCTTTGCAGCAGAGTGCAGAGACAATCTTTTGGGAGGAGTTTTGAAGGTCCTGGTAAACTCTCTTGGCTGTGATCAGAGCACAACTTACCTGACTCATTGCTTTGGTACCCTAAGAGCCCTCATTGCTAAGGTATGCTGTTGATACACTTTTGTTTTCATGCTTCCAGTCAAGCTACCAGAGTAGAGCTGTGTCCATCCACTTAACAGCTGTGCTGTGGCATTCTTAAATATGTTTAGCATATGTAAATACTACTGTCTATAAATAGGAATATTCATGATGATTGTTCAGGGACTTTCTGCCATTATTGTAGGGCTCTTCTGTCAACAACACAAAATGGAGTGACTGAATCAGAATAACTTTGTGGTTATTCCTAAACCTAAGGCTTTGCTAATAAAAAGGTAAAAAGAAAGACTACCCAAAATGTATTTAAATTGCATTCCAATTTTAATTTTTAGTAATGTTAACATCATGAATCAGACAGTTGCCTTAGAGTCAAATTTATGTTATTATGTAGTCAGGACCAGTTTCTAATTGGTCAGCTGGTGGGATTATCAAAAATAACTCCTCTAAAACCAGAGACCTCTAAGATTAGGTTTCTAATTCCAAGATAGATTCTAAAATTCTAAAAAATTTCTAAGATGTTGACAAATATTATCTTTGTTCTATATGAGAACTAAACCTCATACTAATCTCACTTTCATTTATGTATCTCAAAAAAATTATTTTCAAAATATATATGACAATAGAATTTGACCCAACATTTTTAGAGTATAGGTCATAAATGGTTAGTTGCTTCATGAGGACTCTCTGAAATCTGGCAGAGTCAATCTCCTACTAAGAAAAGTATTTCCACTTATAAGGCAGATGGAAAAATCCATGACATATTTTTCCCCTAAATTATTCTAAAATGCAAATAACAAACAATATGCTGCTGTCCAGTTAATGCCTGCCTGAAGTTAAATTTGGATTGACTGACAAAGCCTCATTACAGGGTAGATATCTGAGTAGTTATGAAATTCATAGCTGTGTTCTCGTTGTAGTTTATCTTTGAAAGCAAACTTTCAATTAAATMGCGTGTTTTGTGAAGCAATCATTATTATTTTTGAAATAGACATTCTAGTTAACCTGACTCAGTTCTATATTTTACGAAGCAATCGTTCAGATTACTTCTGTTACAACATAGGTATATAAATGTTATTTTGCAAACAAATTAAAAAAGATAGATCCCTATGCCAAAAGGTACATCATATGAATTAGACATGCAACAGTGAGATAATGGAGTGAAGAAAGGTTGCGGGTGGGAAATGGGCCTGCAAATGAAAAATAATATCCTGTGTTCTGCTCACACACCTTTGTCAGTCCTATCTATGTACATACAGTACCAGTGCATCAGTGATATTTACAGTAGCAGTTCCTTGGGATAGGTATCTTGCCCTCCAGGTTTATTGTCTGCTAAATATATTGTAGAAACATTTTAGAAGAGGATCTGACATGCAAGCTGGCTGTGGAAGTTTGATGGTACACTGTTGAAGGAAGAACATGCTGGAGGGCAAGTGAGGAGTAGGACGTTAATTTGGAAAACTAGTAATTTTTCTCTATGCTTAGGGATGTATTTGCATGTATCATCAGCCATCATATACTCTGGAGATGATAGCAGGTTTTTTCATACTTGTAAGAATTTTGCAATATTTGATGTTTTTGAAAGCTGCTGGATCCTTGGGACTTCAAGAAATTTCTCTCTCTTTTTGTCTTTAAACAAAATAAAATAAAAATAAGGGCTATTTTAAAACCATACTTCTGTAGAAAAGCTTGAAAATGGAATCTGAAGAGGCATAAGAATCAGAAGTACAAATCAAAAGAATGTAAAATGAAGTTTTTATAAATTTTAACCTTTGTCTGAATCAGGGGGTTTTATGCACTAAGCTCATAATATTTTAATGCCAGAAATGACAATAATGAATGATATATTCTCTGTCTCTCTTAGTTTGGAGATTTTCTGTTTGAAGAGGAGGTGGAACAGTGTGCTGACATGTGTCAAAGAGTCCTTCATCACTGCAGCAGCAGCATAGATATTACACGAACTCAAGCCTGTGCCACCCTTTATCTCCTCATGAGATACAGCTTCAGCTCTAGCAGTGTAAGATATTGCAAATAGCAATGTACTTTGTGCCACCTTTTTTGTGAASAATTGAAGCTGAAGCGGAAAGTGCAGTAAAGAAGCAGAAAACTTCAGCAGATAAAGCAATATATCGAGTACTGTGCTGTTTTGCACATTTGAACCTGAAGAAGTGTCAAAAGCATAGGGGCAGAGCTGTGTTAATGCCCTATTTTGTTCAGAGAATGTAACGCTTTTCTGCAACATCTGTAAATGCATCTTTAAATGAAACAGTGTTAGAGCTCTGAGAGTAAGGACTATACACTGCATAAGCAAATCCTCATTTGTCTCCTATTTTTTTTTCAGTTCTGTATCAGAATTGCTTAAACTTTACGTGCCGTACAGACCAGTTCTATTCTGGTGCAATTGAYGCCTCAGTACAACTGCAGTGTATTAGTATCATTGTGCTATTTTTCATCCGGCATTTGGTCTCAAAGAACTGTAAACTAGACTCTGGTTCTGCCCACACAGATGGAGCTAAGCATGTATGTTACACATGTAGAGTCAAAATATCCTAGCACGTAAGGATGCTAACATACATTTTGGAGAGTATCTGATCATTTTTCCCCAGGTTGTTACTTTAAAAACCTTGAATATGTTATAGTGCTGGCTTTTCAGGAGGAGAATTTGCCTCGAGATGCAGTCATTAGCAAGACATGGTGCATCAGTCCAGGTGAAGCCCTCTGAGGCCTTATGGTTCACAGACTTGTTTCCAGAATATTTTCCCAGTCCTGCTTCCTCCTGCAAACCAACTGGTCTGTGAAAGAGGGGGAATTCTGACTTCCCTTGGTCTCGTTCAAGCATATGTATTCCAAGGCACATYCTTGCCACAACACATGGACGTGTCAGAACTGAGGACTTTTGACTCATCCAGGTAGAACTGGACTGACTTTGGTGCACCAGAGATAGCTTGCTTGAGCAGTGAATTTAACCCTTTTAGTGCGGCAGGAGAAATTGAGTTTATCTGGTAAACAGAAACGTGAGCAGTATATATGGTGCAGTGCAATCATAATTCTCTCTCTCTCTCTTTTTTTTTTTTTTTTTGTCTTTTTTTTTAAGAATTTTGCAAGAGTGAAGATGCAGGTGACCATGTCACTTGCCTCTTTGGTTGGCAAATCACCTGAATTTAATGAGGAATTCCTTCGACGATCCTTGAGAACCATCCTGGCCTATGCAGAGGAAGATGTGGATATGCAGCCAACTCCATTTCCTATTCAGGTTGAATCTTCTGTAGCATTCACTGCTTATTACAGGAGCTTTCACATAGGAAGGCACTGGAGCAAGTCCTAGATCTCAGTCTTCCAGAGAATAAAAAATAAGGAAGCCAGTTTTATTTCCTAGGCTTATCTCTAATGTGACAATAAGTGAGGAATAAGTGGAGCACATAATTCCATAGCAAAATATTATAAGAAGCTCCACTGGAATTGTGTTGGATGAGAATCATCTCTTAGCTATAGGCACAGTATTGTCCTAGAACCCAGCAGGAACTGTACCCTGTAAGAGTTCTCCAGGCTGGAGTTTGATTCTTTATATTCATACAAGCAACACCATAGGACCTTCCCTCCCTTTCTCAATTCATAAGGAAGCAGTAATAATGAAAAATATTTTGGACAATTTTTATTTACTTTGCTGAAATGCAGCTTGTACTGAAGACTTACAAAATCTTCTGCTCTGATACCAGATTAGAGTTCATCTAGAAGATGAACTACATTAGTACTTAAAATTTTGGTTTGTGAGGTTTTTTCCCTCCTTTTCAAAAATAAACAGATCAAATAAATCCAGCTTCGTATGAATGTGATTTGCTATGTCAGTTAGCACTGTTTGCTGCATTAAATGAAGCTGGGAAAACAAAACTAGTAGTAATCTAGCATCCTGATATTTTCTTGGGCAAAAGAGATTAAGGGAAAGTAATGTTATCAGGTGCCAGTAGATTTCTAATGGAAAAAACAAACATCTGAGAAATGCATAATGATGTTTGTATTATTCTAGGTTGAGGAGCTGCTGCGTAATCTGAACAGCATCTTGTCAGATACAGTGAAAATGAGGGAATTTCAGGAAGATCCAGAGATGCTCATGGATCTCATGTACAGGTGAATCCATTTGGAATTGCTACTGAGGAAATTCTGCAGTGAAGCGAGCTCAAGAATGGTGCATTTTGGGAATAAGCTATGGAGAAACCCTCTAGCTGTTCTATTTTTGTACATTCCTGCTTTAGCATAGCAAATCTCTGTCTGAGGACCCAGGTTGTATTAGATAAAAAATGTTGCCATGGAGCCATTGAGAGGTGGCTAGAAGGCAAGGATTTCAATAAGGATGGGATTCAGGGATTGATAAATGCGTAAGAGTCTTGGGATCAGCAATTTTATTCCCTTTGTAGCCCCCTGTATCCTGGCTACACCTGCCAACTCATTTCTTTTGCTGTGTGCCCAGTGAAACACATTAACAGGTTAGAGACAGAGGTATCTCCTTCCATTCAATCTAGGTGGAGAATTATGAAGGTCTCTTTTTTTTTTCTGAGAAGAGAAAATCATTCATGCCTCTATTGTGTCCTGCACTGTCAGAATTGCCAAAGGATACCAGACGTCACCCGACTTGCGGCTGACCTGGCTGCAGAACATGGCAGAAAAGCACACCAAGAGGAAGTGCTACACGGAAGCAGCCATGTGTCTGGTTCACGCTGCAGCACTGGTAGCAGAATACCTCAGCATGCTTGAAGATCATAGCTACCTCCCGGTGGGCAGCGTCAGCTTTCAGGTAGGAAGATCTGTAGCTGTGATAACAGAAGACGGGGATGGTTTATTTTGACTTAGCATTTCTTCCTGGTTTAAGCCTAGTAGAAGTGCACTTATTGTTAGGAAAACTTAAAATAACAGATAATACATTGCTAGTCTTGGTAGGTTGTTCCAATGATTTATTAAGCTCACTGATGAAAACTTGTACTTTACTGTCTGTCTGTTTCCAGGTTCAATTTCCAACTTCTGGACACTGTAATCTCTTGTTTGCTAAACAGAAGCCCTCTATTATCACATATTTTTTTCCTACAGTTGTCAGTTATCAACTTAACAGACATAACTTTCATAACTTCTTTCTGATAAGCTAGGTAACTGGAGCTGCTCCATTATTTTAGGCATGTTCTTCAGTCCTTTGTCCTCTGGTCAGCTTCCTTTTGAATGATGAATAACCCAGTCACATTGGTCTATAGGCAGTCATACCAAAGTCAAGTAAAAATACCTGTAAGCTCTTTAACCTCGGAAGTGTCTCTTGGTTCATGTCTCCAAAGACTCCACTAGTACTTTTTGGCTATACTGAGCTCATTATTCAGTGACACAGTGGTCTTTCCTGGAGGGTTTTTTTTCTGGGGTTCTTTTCTATGTTCTGTAACTAAGCGCTTCATTCTTTGCTGTCAGAGCAGTATTCTGAAATGTAGATATTTGTTCATACATCGCTTTATCAGATCATGTGGTATTTGTCATCCTCCCCTGAACTAATTTCGCATGCAAACTTACCAGTTTGTTCCAAAACATTAATAAAAAATAGAAAAGGCTTAGCTCCTGAAAATACTCCTATTTGTTGGTGGTTCCTCGTTTATGATTTTCTTCTAAGACCCGTGGGCCCAATTTTCGTTCATACAATGTTTGCTGCATTGTAGAAATACTGTGCAGTACTAACTCAAAAGTTGTATAAACATCTTTTGTTTGGCCACTTGCTTTTCTCAGACTGTAATTTCATTAAAAGTATCAAATTTCCATATTCTGGTGTTGTTTCAGATTAACTACAATGCTCTTTATTTTTTCATTAATAAAATATTGTATCAGTATTTCCACTGTTTTGCCTAGGATGTCAGACTGGTAAACCTACCACTACCTGTTTATCTTGTTTGCTTTTTTTAAAAAAAAAGAAGTCCCGAAAGCACATATCCTCTTCTGGAACTTGCCTAGTTTTCCAAAACATATGGAAACTCAGTATTAGCTGTCTGAATAGCCCTGGAAACTCAGTATTAGCTGTCTGAATAGCACTTTGCTTAAATCATTCAAACAGTTAATGGGCATCTTTTATGGTCCAGATGATTTTGAGGTGGCTAATATTAGTAGCTGGTACACTCGTCATCCCTTGATATAACCACATCGTCTATTTTTTCCCTCCAAAATAGTAAATATGAATATCATTGAATCATTTGTCATTTTGCATTGGGATTAATATTCTGGCCATTAGTATTGACAATTCCACCATAGCCATCAGATAATGGACTAGTGTTACTGTTAGGAATCCTTTGCCCTTGTATTACCTATATACTGACTTCTCACTGACTAAACTTCTGGCCATAGATTTATACTTCTGCTATTTTTCATTCCTTACCAATTTTGTGTGCTTCCTAATTTCTGAATTATACTCAATACTTCTATTTTCTCCTTTTCCCCACTAGTTACATAGTATCATTGCTTGGATATAGAATCACAGATGTATAGACATATAAGTGAATGTCTTCACTTGCCACATGTCATGCTACTCCCAGACTACCCTGAATGCCTGTAGTCTGATGTATTTGAACCTAACACAATTCCTTCTTTCATTTCCTTCAGATTATGCAGATTTCTGTGAATTAATATGTTTCTAATTATTTTAGAGATCTGAAATTAGGGCACTAAGCAAGCAAAAACTTAAGTTTAAAATCCTTTTAGGCAAACCAATCTTTTTCATGAAAATGTTTGTGTAAATGCATTTTTGGCAAAGGGATGGTTGCTCCACAGAAGTGGTAATGAAATGCATTTATAACCAAAAGCCAGTTACACAACTGTGTATCTGACAGCGTAATTTTGAACTTCAGTTTGCTCAGTGACAGTATTTAACTGTAACAACACTTTGCATTTTTACAAAGCCTTTCAAGAGAGGAGTTTCCATTCTTTACAAACAGGTTGATGTTTTGTAGCACCTCTGGTGATCTTGTTCCGATGATTTTCTTCGAAAAGAGTCTAACACTACTCAAACTCTRTGGGCTTTATTTGGAATTCCAGATCGCACTCACTGAACCTGTATGTCTAATTCTTCATTTTACTGTGAAGGAACTTTCTCAGCTCAGACAGGAGCTAATGTTGGTGAAATACAGTCAGCTGCTGAATTAAAGCTGATATAAATACATATAATAAACATTAATGTGGATGAGGAGAAATATTATCCCCTTTTTACAGATGAGTAAAGTAAGGCAGCAAAGGGTTAAATCATTTGCCCTCAGTCTCCTGCAGTGACTCTGATAGCATCCAGAAAACTGATTGGCAATAGAGTGATAGCTGTTCCTTATACCAGGATAGACAAAACCACATGTTTCCCACTGTGCAGTCTTAAAACTATCCCTGGAGGTAGGAAAGTCTTTCAGTGAAATTCCCTTTGAGCTCAATTCCCGTTTACACTAAATGCTCTTTAAATATTTAAATAAGGAGGGCTCGAACTGAGTATGGATCACATATGCATTGACTTTAAAAGCCGCTTTATATAGTCACAGATAAGGACTTAAGAGTGTGTCTATCTGCTGATGCATAGGGCTTATTAGTCCAGGCCTAGCACCAAGCTGATTCAGCTGTGCTGCTTCCAGAACCTAAACTGCAGGTTAGCTTAACTGTATCTAACATAGCAATAGGGGCTGCAGATTGTCAGTGTCCAGTGTCTTGAGTTTACACCAGTTGCTGCATTTATTTTTCCGTAAAGAAAACCAGGTATTTAAGGTCCATAATAATTGCAGGTGATATACGTGGTGGTTTGTGCTCATTAGCCTTTACTATTTAAGCAATTTGTAAAATTCTTCCATATGGAAGGTAGATGAAGGCAAACGGTAGGTGAGATATATATGCGTTGCAAAAGATCATGCAAGCCCCAGAAATATATCATGGAGGTACTTTCCCACTAGAGTATGTGGACTATAAAACATGGAAATACGTTCCTGACTAGGAAGTTATTGCAGGTTTAAAACCAAAGAACAGATAGATTGGTATCTGCAATTTTCTTGGCTTCTTTTCACGAGTAAATCACTGCTCTGGACCCTTTTCCCATTGCTACGAAAAAAAGTGACCATCAAGGGCTGCATATCATTCTATAAAAACACTCCCCAATGGCTTCTGTTGCAGAAAGAGAAAAACAGAAATTGAGCTGTAACATGGGTTGTATGAGTTGCCCCAGGAACATACCAGAAAGGCTGACTCTGGTTGGTCATCGTCTTCATTGGGATTGGTAGGTCTGAAGTGGCRTGGATGAGCTAAAATATGCTCTATTTTTCTCTGGATGCAATTCAGACATATTCTTAACTCCCAATTATACTGTCCTGAGCTTTGTGGGCTTACTGACCCTTTCAGTAGGGCTAACATGATGCAAAGATTAGACACTAATGAGAGAGAAACTTTAGAGAAAGTTCCACCCACTAAGAAATGAATATATCCACAAAACCCATAGAGAAAAGTCCTATGTTGCTAATGAAGTATGATGCCAATTCCTCATGCAAAATCTGGCCAATAGTAACAGCCCTCGGTGTCTCTGCTGTTTTATAAAGATGCCTTTCAGAAGTCAGATAGCTAGCCAGCAGGCATTTATCCTTCACTAGGGCAGATTGCCATTGCAATTTTCTGGCACAATTACCTTAATTTAATGCCTTATAATTACTAGCAAATCAAAGCTTAGCACTTCTGCTGCTTTGAAAGTTACAAGTGCTAGTTCCGTATTGCACGAACACATATATTAATGTGTATTTACATATTTTTCTATGTATTCTAAAACTTCTAATGATGATTCTATCTAATGACATTTATCCAAATAGATCCTAAAGAATTGTAGACATTATTTAATGACCAGGAATCTCAAAGAGTGACTAACTCTACCTAGTTTATTTTTATTTAAACAAACAATAGTATTGGTGACTTTAATGAGAAATTAAGTAAATTCTGTTGGATCGGGATGTGGAAGCTGAGACAAGAAGCAATGTTCAATTATTGTAGTTTTAAGTAGAATATTTTACTTCTCCCCTACTTGCAGAAGTTTAATCAAGAACTTCAGTGTTCTTCCAAAAAACTCRCAGGAGGTCTCAGGTGCAGCTTGGATTTTTATGCCTCTGAGTTACAAGCAGCTAAAAGGATGTGACTGCTATTGACCACTGCAGCATAGGAAATTCAGTGAACTGCAGCTTTATGGAAATCACTCCGGAGGGAGGTCAGCTGGTGACCTACAGGAATCTGTCTTTTAAAAGTGAGACGAGAAAGAAAGTTTAGGATTCTTGTAACAAAACTGATCTACCATTTGTGGAGATTTACGATGTTACATTAGCTTCTAGATGGATTTAGTTGTGTATCCCCTGGCTGCACTTCTACAATTTCATTCTTCTTCCTGTCATGTAAATATGTTGAAACTGTATCTGCCTGGGCTTTTACTGTACAGATTTTACTAGTGGTCTAGGTTTCTGATTTCTCTGCTTTGATTTATTTCAGAACATTTCACCCAATGTGTTAGAAGAGTCTGCTGTTTCAGATGATATTTTGTCTCCAGATGAAGATGGTATATGTTCTGGGAGGTATTTCTCAGAAAGCGGCCTGGTAGGGCTCCTAGAACAAGCAGCAGAGCTCTTCAGCACGGTGAGTGAGGGCCAAAAGCAATGGCAGATACAAAGGAGCTATGCCAGTGGCAGTCAGGGTCAGATCCATAGTTTGTTTTTGTGCATATGAGAAAGGGAAGATTTACTACTCAGCACGGTTCACAGAACTCCCCACTGAAAACAGCATCTTCCAGCTGACCCAGTCCTGCTTCAGCCAATTGGCAAAGCACACTTTCTGGGTAGTCTAGCTCAGTCACATGCCCACCACCGCTGCGAGGACTGCAGCCCTCATAGGCTACTAACCTGTACAGGGAAGTGGTTGTTCCAAGCATGAACTAAACCTTCTGTTTTCCCTTTCCCCCTCCCCCCCATGGTATAGCGCATTTCAAAAAGATCTTGCTTAGGCTATACATTTTAGGAAATATGAAAGAGTTAACTCCTGTACTTTCAGAGTACAACCACTGGCCTCATAATCTACACTTACTATGTGGAGAGTCGTGATGTTGATACTCTAAGCGGCTCATTGAGTTGCTGTAGTGCTAAAGAGCAGATGATACAGCATCTCTTAAGAAATCATTTGAGTTTCTGTTGTCCAGATGCTTTTGGTAAAGCCGTTCATGTGGACAAAGGGATTCCCTTCCTCTCACCTGAGTTTGTAAGCATTCTGGCCTCCAACTGGAAACCATGTGCATGACAGAATTCAATTGTTTACATATGAGTTTGGGGTTGAGAGTCCAACATGCTTGCTATCCAAATTAGGTCCAGTTTGTGATTTGCTGCTCAGAAACACCCATTTACTATTACTGTTTGTAGAAAGCTAAAAAAGAGCTCTCATAATCTCCCTTTTCAGTCACATCATTAGTGGATATCCAGTTTCTTTTTGTAGCATACTAGGACTCATTTCTTTTCCTCTGTGGGTTTTTTTTTCTTTCTTTCTTTCTTCTTCTACAAGGGTGGTTTGTATGAAACTGTGAATGAGGTTTACAAAATTGTCATCCCCATACTGGAAGCACATCGAGACTTCAGGAAGCTTACCTTGACACACAGCAAGCTACAGAAGGCTTTCGACAGCATTATTAATAAGGTACTCTACAAGGCAAGGCACTGTTAGCAACACACTGGTGGGTTGCACTTCCTGTTCCTGGCTGGTGATTATAAAACTGCACATATGAATAGATCTGTTCTCCTTTTTCCAACCTAACCTTCTGTCTCCTTTGGCTGACCTATGAAGGGTTGTCTACAGTAAAAAGAAACCTAATGAACCAGAGAAACATGTATCATCAGGAGAAGGCTATCTCTTCCTTAAAAGGAAGCAAAAAGAAAAAAAGAAAAAAGAAAGAAAAAGGAATCTAAAATTGTTTGCGTTACAGAAAGAAGAACAGCTGAGGTGGTCAAATTTAAACTAAGAGCATGCRTGATTCCAGCAGGCTATATCTATTAAAAAAAAAAAAAAACAGTTAAGTAGTGTTTTTAATTACAAAAATGGAAGAAATAGGAAAGTGTGGCTTCTCAKCCCTCATACTACTCCTTTACTTCTCCTTCTCCAGAAGAATTTTACTACTGAATTTAGTCAGTTTCAAATTCTTATAGACTTTCATTTATGGACTTACGGTTAAAAAGTTCAAATTTTGTGGAAGTGCATACAGTGGAATTAAAAAATAAGACAAACACTTTCTTTTTGGTCTGTAAAAGTCGTTTCATAATCAAACTAAATCTCAGCTTTAAATTTCAGCCATATGTCCATTTGACTTCTATGTTTTTCTTCATAACTATGTTTTCAGTATTTTTAATACCTCAGCATGAATATTAGAATGAAATTTGGCTCTGAAACACGGGAAAATGGACGATTAGTGGGTTTTCTTAGTATAAGTTGTGGGAGGAAAACAAACAAAAGGCATCCAACTCAAATTAGGTTGACATGGAAGAATAAGTAATACAAAAAATTTTCTTCTTTTTCTCAATTAGGGTCAAAAGCGCATGTTTGGAACTTACTTTCGTGTTGGTTTCTATGGATCCAAATTTGGGGATTTAGATGAACAAGAATTTGTTTATAAAGAGCCTGCAATTACCAAACTTCCTGAGATTTCTCACAGATTAGAGGTAAAGAAAAAAAATTCTATCATTATGATCTCCTGTGTTGTGTTACACTTTCTAAAGAACCCAAACAGTACTAAGAGTATTACTACTGTATAAACATCAGTCATAAACTGATTTGTAACACAGGTTATTTTATTTGTATATATCTTTTCTATTGCAGCCCTTTCTACAGCACAATGAAAAGAGTGGTCCTCTTTACCTTGAGGCCATGTATGTTATGGAGAAATCTATTATATGTTGATTTTTTCTGAGCTTTTCTTGGAGCTGGGATATTCCCATCTTATCTCTTTAGCTGTGGCTCTGCTTTTTACTTAGCAACTCGCACTGAGCATTGTCAGGATGATGCCAAACCCTTGGCAGCTGTGGTTCATGAAGAAACATCCTTACTGTACAGATCCCAGAAACTGCCATAGTTACTTCTTTCTCCTACAGGCATAGATACTATTACGCAGATGATAATTAGCATCATATTAGGGGATACTAAAAACACTCTGTGATAATTCTCTTACCTTTTCAGGGATTTTATGGCCAGTGTTTTGGAGAGGATGTTGTGGAAGTGATTAAAGACTCTGCTCCTGTAGATAAACGCAAGCTGGATCCCAACAAGGTATGGAAAGTGGACAGAACTGAGTGCTTCACCATAGAGGAGACAGGAAGAAAGGAAAACTTTCATTATACTTGAACATTAAGGCACTGAGAAAAACTCAGCTGTATCTGTGTGTTCAGGGACAAGCATATGTGAAAGGCACAGTTTGATAACTAGTCACAGAACAAGGAAAATTAAAGTTCTGATCTCTGGTCCCTGTTCTGGCATGGGTCCTCGGGCTCAGGCTGTACCCTGGGACTCTGTTTTTCCGGAGATAAGTTTTGTCAGCTCTGGAGAGAAGCAGGAGTCCTGAAGGATTTGCAGCTGTGTGTTTAGCCATGGGATATTTCATATATACCATTCTTCTTCATATATGCCATACTTGCTGGGTGTAAAATACTGCAATGATTCTTCCCTCTTTCCTCAGGCATACATACAAATTACTTTTGTGGAGCCCTATTTTGATGAATATGAGATGAAAGACAGAGTAACGTATTTTGAGAAGAATTCCAACTTGTGTCGGTTCATGTACACTACACCTTTCACCATGGATGGGCGTCCTAGAGGAGAGCTGAGTGAGCAGTACAAGAGGAACACCATCCTAACCACTATGCATGCTTTCCCTTACATCAAGACTAGAGTCAATGTCATCCAAAAAGAAGAGGTAACTGGGTTCTGAGGGCAGATTACAGTTGTCAGGGGGTGAAGGCGTCTCTAGATAGGAAGATTTTCAAATCTGATACTTGGCAGAAAAGAGAAGGCTGAATTTCTCAAACATGCTGCATTCATAAATAGAAATGGCATAGAATGGGCAGACAGATACAAGATGTGTACTTTTTGTGGAGAAAAGGGGACGGAGAATATATATCCTTCTTTTAATCTCCCAGTTGTAGCGCTGTGCAGGAGGACATGTGGCGATGTGCTTATGGCAATACTTCCATCTCATAAAGAACAGAACAGTCAAAGAACTAAATCAGTCTCAGAAATGGTGCAGAGACGAGGAAGCTTTATAGCTGTAGGAAGTGCAAAAGCATTCCAGACATGAAGTCGGTAACTTAGAATAATGAATACATGCAAATAGACACTCTGATCCAGATCCTATGACTGCAAATGAAAACATGTCAAGAAGGTTTTGGGTCAGACTCAGCATCTACCCGGATGGCATTTTGATTGAACATTTTTGCTGATTTTCACAAGTCCTGCGTCTGGCGTGGGATAGTGATGATTGTATTGCCAGCTTTACAACAGCTTGACTGTGTATGTGATTCAGATCATGAGGCATCTCTTCTTCCATTTTGATTAGTTTATTTTGACCCCGATTGAAGTTGCTATTGAAGATATGCAGAAAAAAACACAAGAACTAACTGCAGCCACCAACCAAGAGCCACCGGATGCCAAAATGCTCCAGATGGTTTTGCAGGGCTCAGTTGGAGCCACTGTAAATCAGGTAAGGAATCCAAATCAGCCAGATGACAGAGTTTCTGCATACTTACCTCATTGTGCTTTCTTTTCAGTGTTCATCTCTTACACTGGAAAAGTTTGTCTAATCAGACAYATTTAAACTTCATCCCTCAGTATTTAGTCCTTGTGTACTATCCATTAGATACGACTTCCTCTGACATTTGGGGAGTGTGGATTGTTTATCTTCCTTATTTTATGTATCTGTGCATACTTTCCAAGTCCTGACTGAAAGTCAAAATGCTAAAATGCAGAGATATTCTGTTTCTATGATACTGCTACTCGATCTAATGCAAGAACTACTAGATACTTCACATGGGAACTTATTTCGCTGGCTCTGGACCCTGTATCTTCACCTAGCTCAACTGAGGTGTGGCATTTAGGTTATAGTCTAAGGAATAATGTAGATTCTCACAACACAACTCCCTTTCCAAGGGAAGGTGTCCTGTACTCCTGTCCACCCCTCAGTGTGGGGTGGACTCATCTGCTAGGACAGGCATTTATGCAAAGAACAGATCTAAGTGGGGAAAAAGAGAAATTATTTGCTGACTTAGTTTTCAGCTAACTTGGTTCCTCCATCTGGTTTGCTGTGCAGCAGTACAATGACTTTTGTCAGGTAGAGGTGAGGACAAGCGTTAGCAGCCAGGAATACAGAAAGGTAGGAGCCCTTCTTTAGGTTAAAGTGCTCACTGAAATACTGTCTTAGTTTTAAGTGCAGATACCCACATCAGCCTTAAGAATATGCATTCTCAACAGGGATTTTCCATTGCTAACACATGAGCCATCTCAGTCACTTCATTCACTTCAGGTATGTCCTTGGGTAAAGAGGAAGGTAATAACTCTGCTGTGGCATCATCATAAAGCCAAATAAAATACATGAAGTCAAAACCTGTGTGCCTGAAAAGAAAGATGAGATATAGTAACACATATATGCCCACTAACAAAGACAGACAATAAAATAACTCAACTAAATACAGAATGAAAACAAAAGTGAGAGGGAAAACTTGGCATTACCCACATTCTCACAGAGCTTAGTTTCTTCCCGAAAGACTGTATACTCTGTTTCTCCGACTTTTTCGTCAGCCAAAGTTTCCAGACTGAAGTAACACACTGTTGTAAATGTTAGAAAGAGTGTTCTCTTTCTGCTATGGTCTTATCTAACTTCTGCTGGGTCATGTAATGCCACACACAGGAGCTGTGTTTCTCTTATGTAACCAGATTTGGCAACAGAACTACCTCCACTCTTCTTCTTTGCTGAGTGGAAATTATCCTTTCTCTTTTCTGTGGGAGTTGGAAGAGAAATATAAACTGGAGAGGATAAAATATGATGGGCAAAAATTCTGCTTGCCAAAGGAAAAATAGGGGGGGGGGGGAAAGGAGTAAAAAACATCCTGTTATGGTAAGGATGGTTATTTTCTTCTTTTGWAATTTCACCCATAAAATAACAAATAGCTTAACTAAACATGTGGTCTGTTTTTCAGTATAAGCAGAAAAGATGTTTTCCTGACATTTTACTATTATTTCTATAAGGGACCACTAGAGGTAGCCCAAGTGTTCCTGGCTGAGATTCCAGCAGACCCCAAACTTTATCGACATCACAACAAGCTGAGGTTGTGCTTCAAGGAGTTTATAATGAGGTCAGTAAAACAAAATTGAATTGCTGAATTGCATCAGTAATGGCAGTAATGATACAACAGTAAGAGGACGGTGTAATTAATTATGCAAGCTATCCTGGATCCATGAATCCTGGAGTCTCAAGCTTTAGACAGGTGGTCTAGATTTATTATCTGTATTTCATGATCAAATGCTTTTGTGTGGGCTTTGTATCCCAAGTGGGAACAAAGCCAACAAATTGAATTTGAAATTGAATTTTAACACTTCAAATGAATTATGCAGAAATTAAGCTCTTCCTTTTTTATATATCTTTGAAACTTAACAGTTTCAAAGTCAAGACCATCTTGACTTCATTAAATGACATCTTTTATACAGTGGTTTTATAAGAAAATATTTGCCCAACTCTGTCAAGCAAATACATTGGTATTATTAGACACATACAGTCTTTGCTTTGAGATATACTTGTAAATCTCACATAGCAAGATACTAATCTCTCTAGTCCAGAGGAAGCACAACTATTTGAAAGATAAATCTGGTTAAATAAATGTGAACCTGATGCACCGGATACAGTCCCTACTGGCTACTATTTTAGCTGGCTCTATTTACAGATGGTAGAAAGGTAGCCCAGTATTCTACTGTCATTAAGTTTCTTTTTTATTAGCTCCCTCATGCACTCGGTTTCTGTACATGGAAAAGACAGAGTTTTCCTACTATTTCATTATCATTCTGAACTTGATAACTTATCTGAGGAATGCCTGGCCCAGAGGAGCTGGATTCTTAGCCATTCACATTATCTAAGATGAAGTTAATGAGTTCAACAGAATTAGGTGATATGTGTCATAACTCTTTTATTTTTTTTCTCCTTTTTTTCCTTTGGACTAGGTGTGGTGAAGCAGTGGAGAAAAACAAGCGTCTTATTACTGCTGACCAGCGGGAGTATCAGCAAGAACTCAAAAAGAACTATGGAAAGCTGAAGGAGAGCCTTAGACCCATGATTGAGAGGAAGATCCCAGAGCTGTACAAACCTGTAGTGAAAGTCCACAGTACAAGGTACAGCTAGGGCAGAGCTGTCTGTTGAACATCCACAAAAAAAGAAAAGGGGGGAAAAAAAAGAAAAGAAAAGMGTTGATTTCCTAAAGGAAGAAAGACAGTTTTACTGGAAGGTTTGGATATAAAGCTAAAACCAGGCTAGGATATATTCTACCAACTTCGTATCTGATGAAAAAAAGTCTGTTGACTTCCACTGGAGCTGAACATACTATCAACTGTATTTCTCAAGTTGCTCCATCATGAGGTAGGGTGTTGATGTCATATTAATGCATTCTTAGAAGAGACTTCCTTTAGTCTGATAGAAAGAGATTGGAAGCATCTTGCCATTTCTTCAAGATATGAATCCAGAATGGAAATAGAACACGTATGTGTTTATTTTGAATGCATAGCACTGTGTAGTGTGAGCCAGCATGAAGTCAGAGTGATCCTTTCACTTCCAGATAACATAGTCTGTTTTAGTCCTGTGACTGAGACAGAAGACTATTCATGCTTGTTACTTATGAATATTTGGTTTTTTGCAAAGCCACTGTGCCCAGTGTGGGATGGGAGTGGAGGAAGGAATATACTAACATAACACATACCATGTTTCAATTGATGACCTGTCAGCTGCTCCTTTTCACAAGGCAGGTATTTCCTGGGGGTTCTTTTGTTTGTTGTTTGGGGGATTTTTTTCAAACTGTATTTATGGATTCCCCTTTCATTCCAGGGACTCTTTTCATAACCAAAGTTTTAGAAAATATGAGGCCCAGGCTTCACAGAGTACTTAAGGATCGTCTGCTTCAGCCAACGAAGAGCTTCATGCTGCAGGCTAAAAATGATTGGGTATTCAACATCTGTGAAACTGGGAATCTCCTCCACAAGACAGCATTCAGAAAGTATTTATGTAAAATCTTCAAAAATTGGGGATAACTGTATATCAACTGTATCTCATGAGGGCTTGGGAAGGAAGAAGGATGTTTTATAGCTGCTTTTTCATTACTGTAAAATAGTCAGATAATGATGAGGATCAGACCACTGAAGTGATCAGCTGGATGAGGTCAGTCACCACTAACAGACAGAACTTTGTTAGGTTTGGCTGAAGTATTATGTGAATCCAAATAATATGTCTAATAGAAGCTGAAGAATGATGTCTATTTACGTTCCTTTTCCATGACTGCATTTACACATTGTCCTTTTGGCACTGGAGCACATTTTACAAGTTAATTACATGCTTATGTACTGTCTTCATGGGAAGGGACTTTGGCCCAACTCAGTCTTTGCTGAGCTGAAGCTCTAGGAAAGAGCAATATTTCCTTAGTCAGCATCTTTCATTTTTGTGGAATGGTCTTAAACTGCAAGGAAAATTCCTTACAATCTTTCTCAACCAAAGCTCAGAAACTCAGACACAGCAATGAGTAATTTCTGTATATCTTTTCCATTTTTTCTTTCTTTTTTTCCTTTTTTTTTTTTTTTTTTTTTGTAAATACAAGGCCTACTACTTGACATGCTGTTGGATTTCTTAATAATCAGTGCTGTGTTTAACAGAGCTAATAAGCAATAGTTTAGAAGGATGGACCTAAGTTGTGAGTCTTTTTTGTTATACAATGCTCTTGGGTAGATAGCCTAATCCAAAACTTACTGCAGCAGCACACAGTATTTCATACAAAACATTTCACTCAGGCTTTACTGTAGCATAAGAGAAATTAGCACATCATTTTTAATGTCTAATGCTTGATATTTTCTGAGACTTGAGCAAACATTTTATTAAATAATCTTTACAGCACTTCTTTAAAGTAAGAACATATCATTTTTACAATTTTGCAGATGAAGGTGTTGAAAGAAAGGCGAGAGAGAGGGGGGGGAGGTATTAATGCTTCATAAGTCATTTAGCGAGGCCATGACAAAGCCAAAATTTGTGTTGTGACTACACTGCCTGCATAATATTTATGCTTTGAAACAAAGTTCCATGAAAGGGTCCTTCCATCGTGCTTCCTTCCCTCTACCTTTTCAATGTTTGGAAATGGTGATTCAGTAATTAATATAACCAACCTCATTTGGCAGAAAAAAGGATAATAAAATTAAATGAAACAGTGAAACTGTCTCTTTTGTACATTATTATAGAAAATTACTGTGAAATTCTAAATTCTAAATGCATAGTCTCTTTGTAAGTATAAGGGAGATTGATGCTTCTGCTTTTAATGGAAACATTTTGACTTTTGTGGCCATCTGGAGCCTTACCATTTGACAATAGGAGCTTTCCCAGCACTTACATTGACATCAAGCTAGTCAGATTTTCAAGGTGGTATGTGGAAGATCCACAAAGATGATCAAACAATATGAGATGTGGAATAGGTTAAACAAACTCTATATTTACACAGCTATATTAAAGAACAGCTCTTTGGAGTGTAAGAAAATATTTTCATTCTCACTCACAGTGTTCTTAAATGCAATAATCAGGAATAAGTATTGTTTGATTTTGCAGTGAAAGCATCCAAAGTCTACAAGCAAAGGTATAGAAAGCTTAAAGCAAAGGATGCCTTCATGGAATTGCTTTTCTTTGTAAAGCTACTTTGAAACAATTTTAAGTTAAAAAGATAATTTGTTTCCCAAAGGCTTGCAGCTATTTGATCTTTGCATATCAAAACCTGGCCCTTTATGTATTGTTTTTAACAATATTGTTATCAGATAATGTTCTTGGAAAAGGTCAGAAAAATATGGTCTCCCATTAATGAAATAATCTGGCCTTATAAGACACTTATCCTTTACAGCTAAATAACAGAAACCTCAGCTAAACAGACAAAGAAAAAAAAAAAGAAAGAAAAAAGCTTACTAGTGTGCCAATATAGTGGCTAAACGTGTTTCATATTGTGGTGTCAACCTACATAGTAAAAGACCCTTCACTCACATTTTATCAGGTGACCCACCCCTCAGTTGACAAGTCTAGCCCTCAGTTTGTAGCACATGTTGTCTTTTCCACAAGTGAATCGTGGTTGGTACATTTCTGTCGAGAGTTGGCCTGTGTGAAATATAAATTCTCAATCTTAACAATGATTTGCAATGAAGTGACTATTTCACAGAAAGTTCAGCAGTACCATTGTGTTGTATCTCAGGAGAATCCAGCTGAAAACAAAACTTCAGTAGGACCTTCCATGTAGAATCACTCAGCACTAAATACAGGATCTGGAGAGGTTAGATTTGTTTTTCAGATAAATTATTGTTTCTATCAGCATGGTATTTCAGAGAAATTGACTTGCTTCCTTTTCCAAATTGTCTTCATTTGGTAGTTGTGAAAAATGGCAGGTAGGAAGCTCAATGACTGTAGATCATCAAGCCTATACACAGTTCAGTCACCCAGCAGGATACACTTGATCCAGATCAGGGATGAGCTCCTGTCAGCGTTTGCAGAAGGCACTCCTGTAGGAGGTCCATGCTGCCCGTGAGAAGATCAAGGGTACTGTTTGGAAGTGCAGCGGTAACGTGGCAGGATGTTATGAAGTCATTTGAACTATCAAGGTGGGTGGTTTCAGTTAGTACTTGGTGTTGCATGGCTAGGCTTTTCTGATCCAACATGAACAGCCTTACTGCTGTATTTCTAGTACTAGGGAACAGCAGCCTTAAAGGGAACACATCTTTTGTGCTGTTTGGAAAAATCACACTTTTGATGCTTCAACAGGCTATGTATTGACCAAACAAGCATGACGGTGAAGAGCTATAGCCACACTTGTGCTAGTTGAAGAGAAACAGGGTCATCRCTTACAAGTAGTAGTGGCAAATTTTATGACCTCTCTCTCTGGGGGTTGAACACTTCCATGTTAGGTTTCCCACTTAACCTGAATATTTTGAAAAATGAAAGCAAGCCTTTTAGTTCCTGTTTTCTCTTTTCTTTCTTTCTTTCTTTCTTTTTTTTTTCTTTTTTTTTTTTTTCCTCTCAGCCATTCAAAATATCATCCTCTCAAAAAATTTCAGGAAGGGAGAATAAAGCATAGCAAATAACTTGTAATAAAGCCCTCTAGGAATCTGCAAGGTGTTACGATCTCTCAAGCAACACTTGTCACAAAAATGAAGCACATTAACAGTCAGCTGTGTTTTCCTGCACTACAGTGCCACTTCCTTCTGGTAGACAAAAATACCTAAAAAGAGAATTTGAGAGTCAGGTCATTTCTGGACCAGCTCAGCTGTCTGTGTTTTAACCATTTTTTTAACTAGTGAAGCGGAATGTTTAAAAAATAATAATCAACAGGTCTTGATAAGTTGTTCCTGGTTGGATAATGCTCCAGTCTAATCACTGCACAGAGAGGAGAAGGGGCCCTATGGAAAAAAGTACTTTATGACTGCATAAATAAAGCCAATGCACACCCACACTAGGGCTTGATTAGTATTGGGAAAGGTAGTCGTGAAATCTGGCACTAAATCCTTGACACTGTGATGTGAATACTTTTCAATGCCTACTTACGTGCTCAGTGAGGGGCTGGTTTAAATGAAGCAGTTTTTAATTGAAATAATGACTGTTTTCCAAGTGTTCAAAAATTAAAAAGCCAAACACTTGTAACATTTTGTTTTGACTGATTGTATGTTTTAAGCAGCCTGCTACTTTGCACTCTTCAAACCGAAAAAAAATGCCATTAGGAAAAAATTACAAAGCTGAATTCTACTTTTTTTAACTTTCCCTTAATGAACTTAAAAGGCATATGCAGTCACGTCTAGAACACAATATGGCTTTTATCTTGATTACTACACAGATACACTAGTTCCAAATTATATACCTTCTCAGTAGAAATAGTCGTAAAAGGAAAAATTAGGATATATTTGCTACATATTTTAAACAAAATAAACCTAAATAAAAACCTAAATACTCTAAACAAAATAAACTTAAAGAAAAGTATAAATATTCTAAACAGTTACACATTTCTAGGATTTTTTTGCCTATGACATAAAAGTTGATTTTGTATTTCTACTTATAGATCTAATATTTCTTTTCGATCTACCTATTTTTACAGGAATAAGGTTTTTGTTTATTTATCTGTATTCATGGGATATTGCTAAAATGAACATTAGAAGCCTACTAGGATCTCTGAAATCCTATTTACAAAGAAAATGAAGCTCTAATAACCGAAGGAGAAGGAATTTCATGTAGATTGCAGGAGGACTATGTTTTGCTTAGTTTAACAAACACCTATAAAGCAACTGAAAGGGAAGATCTCTCATTTAAAGGACTGGAGATATTTGGCTTTTCAAATGTGAATGCCTGCATGAATTTCTCAGCTCCTGAAAGAGATCTCCAGGAAAAACAGAATAAAAAACAAACTTAGCAATGCTCATACTTCTAAGACTTAGAAGTGCCAGAAAGCTATCTTAAAACTTCAAGCAAACAAGTGTTTCATGACTTTATAAACAATGAAGAAAGGAAGTAGGCACAAAGTATGTCTTTTTCTTTGTTTGCAGGTCAGCTTCAAGAGAAATGAACAACCTCTTTTCAGTTATCAAAAAAAAGGGGGGGGGGTTAAGTGTTCCTAAAAGGCTATGTTCCTTCTTTACTTAATGCATAAAATCCTGAACTCAAAACTAAGCCCTTGGGGTGGCATTTTTCCAGCTGATAGTTAAAAAAAAGGGGGGGGGAAATTGGCAGCTCTACAATGATTAAGCTGATGTTGGTTGCCTCAAAGGTAGATTTCTCAGCAGCCTGGAATGGTGCCATCTCCACCCTTAACTTTGTGCCACCGACTTTTAATGTTGGAAGAAAAATATTAAACCAACAAGGTCTAAAAGATTTCAAAGAGACCTGCTCATGTAATAGTCTTTGAGCACTGATTAAGTTCCGAAGGGCAAAATCGCTACAGTCCCTGGCAGGCTAAGGAGAATGAAAGCGGTTCTCCATCACGTGGAAATGGACACTTTGCCGCGCTGCGCAGGCTGCAGAGAAATCCAGTTGCCCCCAAGGCCTGCTGCAGCCCAGAACAAAGGCTGCAGCTGAGTGAGAGAAATCCACCCATGAAGAAATAAGTAAGTGATCAGAGAGCGAAAGATTAATAACCTAACACGCTGCTGGGGACAAAGGCAGTGCTACAATGGAAATGGCATGAAGGGCAGGTTGAAGTGCTGAACACATCTCACTTTCTAGGCTGTACGGGGCATTCCCCACTGAACTGAGAGATGTGTCATGCAAAAAGTAATCACACAAACTTAAATAATAATAATAAAGTACGGAAAACCCTCCTTTTTCTAACAGAAGTTTGCTTCTTATATTTTGTTTTCTCACTGCCTGCTGTGCTTTTGCTAGGTTCCTCCAGGAGCTGGAGAACCGCAGAAGCAGCAAACAAAAGACACACTGTGCTTTCCTGTCGGTCCTTTGAAGGAGGCAGACTAAGCGCCGTAATTGTCACTTGCAGTGTGGGATCCAGGCAGCCTGGGACCGGTGGGCTGGCTCTGCAGGCCTCCGACAGTAAAAGTTGCCAAGAATGAGCACCGCTTACAGGGCCTATATACAAAAATGCTACCCTGAATTAAAACTCCTCAGTTTGGAAACGTGGGTCTTCAGGAAGATGAGGTAAAATTATATCATGAATTATTATTCACATAATAATAATTCATATAACGATCAGAGAGCAGGTTTAAAGCAAACAGAGGAACTTTTTCATACAACACCAGAACAAAAGTTTGAAGTAATCTTTGGCACTCCTGGCCACAAGATGCTTTGAATCCTAAAAATATAAATAGGTTCAAAAAGCAATTGGGCAAACCCATAGAAGGATGACATATTAAGATCGATCTGACTCAGTGAAGAAGATGAAACCAAGCTTAGGAAGTCTTAGTACTGCAGCTTTTCTAGGAGATGGGTGAATATAACAAAGGAAGTGTCTTCCTGTACTTACTATGCTCTTGTCTTTCCTAGGCATTTGCTTTTAGCCGCTGTCAGATACAGAAAGCTGGCCAAGGTGAATCTTATGCCATTAGGAGTTTATAGCAGAGGATTTACTAGCAATGTTTCCAAGTAAAGACAAAATGTCCAGCGTGTTGCTGCCTTATACCTCAGAGTGCCAGAGAGGGATGGGTGGAAGTGGCTGCAAGCCATCTTGACATACCACTCCTTTAGTAGGATACTACTTATCTGAAAGGGAGAACCAGGCTGATGGTTGGATGCTTTACTTCTTTTTGACCTTTCCTGTCCCTGTAAGGGYGTGGGGAGTCTGTGTCTGAGAGCTTCAGCTTGCACTTCATTACTTGTCCACACCAGTTTGCAAACCAGTCTGAAGAAACAGAGGTTGAAGGCAGAAAGTCTTGGTATTTCCCTTGAAATTGGTATTTCTCTTGATTCAGTTCTAACCTTCTCTCTTACAAACTATGCCCAAATGCATCCAGCAGTGGCTTCATGGTTATGAGGGTTCTTCTTACAACACAGGCAAGGTCACACGGGATCTGATCCCACCGAATCAGCTGCAGTCCCATTACTCAGTGTTTCAGTGAGGGACAAAACCCTTGTAGAAAGGCAGCCTAGGCCTGCCTTCACTGAGGATCCCTCTCACAGCCTGGTAGGTAAAAGTTCCTATTAGCAGTTGCAAAACTGGAGCTTGTTTTTGTCTCTGTTCCGCCTGTAGCAATTGCCTTTTAAGGAGTGCCCATCACTGTCAGTGATGCTGTTGTACCTTGCCCCTTACCTCAATACTACTGCTCCTGACCTCCGTGAACCTACGCTGCACGAAGCAGAAAAGTCAAGAGTAGGAAAAAGCTGTAAGGATATTCTCCAAACTGTGCAAGCGTATGGCACACAGCTCTGCACAGGCATTTGTAAGGAAAAACTGTGGAAACTATGAAGAGCTAGGAGGCACCATCACGGGTCACCAAGGGGCTACTGAACTCCAGGACTGGGAGAAGGATGTGAAACTGCCTTGCTTGCTTTCTCAGTGACCTASAGCAATCACAGCTTTGGCTGTGAAGAACAACAAATCAGAAAACACTCTGGGAATTAACTCATTAGCTCCATACCATTAGCTCCTAACTAAGCACCSCATAGAGTGGATACAAATATTGAGGAACACCTACTGAATCCAGAAAAGAGGGAAAGCACATAACATGTTAAAAACAGAATTTCTTCCTGTTTTCCTGGAGAAGCTGAGACAGTAAGAGAGTATCTGTCTATATAACTGTCGCATCCCAGATCAAGTCCCTCTGACTGGCACAAATAAAGCAGTAAGTCAGCCTATTTTCAGAGCAGGGATCCATTACTTACTGTCTGTGTTGGGTTTTGTTGCCAAGAGGTAACCTGAAGGCTTAAGACCTCTGTGGATACTTGGGAGTTTGTTGAAAAGCCAAAACATCATTACTGGACTTGGCCTCAGGTCCAGACTTGTTTCCATGCAGCAGACGGTGACAGGTGCTTCTGAACCAAGAACCTCCATGAGATATGAGCAGTGTGAGATAACACATGATGAGCTCAACTCCAATGCTAGAAATCACAGACTAATCAGCAAGTTGCATCTTCCGCTAACAGTTAAAACTCTCTTCARTCTTTGCTGACAAAGAAGGACCTGTTCTCTTCTGCAGAGTGATCTTTCATCAAGGTTAGGACTTTAATATTTAGAGTTATCACTAAACAACAAACATATGGGCCCTTACTTGTTAAGTCAGTCRGTAGGCTGGAAAAAAATGAAAAGGCTGCTTGACCACACTTCTAATCAAAACTTCCCAGTGCAGCAGCCTTTTTTTCCCTTATGCTTTTGCAGCAGAGGTCCTCCACATCCTGTCACATTTAGAAACAGAACTTACCATGCCTTTAAGTTAAAATCCCTTTCTCAATCTAAATATAGGTTGAAGGTTGGGAAACTCCGTTCAAAGAAGACTAACAAATCTGGTGAATCACGATCCTCACTGAAATCAAGTTATGGTTTATATGAAATAAATGAACCTGTCTGCAAAAAAGAAGTCCTTGCTTATCATGAGTCTGGTGCAGAATGCACTTTAATGTGAGAATTTCAGGCCATAATGCTTTGTCTAGATTCCAGCATATAAGGCTGGATATATGATGCAAGTTCTGGTGAATTTCCTCCTCCCCAATCCCTTTGGTGATAAGAGCATACAAAACAAAACAAAAAAAAAATCCATCTCATATGTAAGATGCAAGGTTGCTCTGRACAGTCTATCAGACTGTATCCCAGGGGCTGATAAAGCTAAAATGGGTGATGAGAACTCACCAGGGAAGGGAAAAATTCCTCCAGTGATCCCATATATTAAGGTTCATTAATTTCCTGATTCTACCCTTCCTGGTGGCAAATATGCACAAATCTAGGATCACACTAGCTGAGTCTATCTTTGGGAGTTTGTGTGATGGATGCCTGGCTCCACCAAGAAATTGGCAATCTTTATTCTCTCTTGCTTTCTTCTTATGGCACAGCACAGGTGTTGCTTTTGTCTTTTACTGTGGGCCTGAAGTTTGCTCTTGGGGGTGCTGCAAAATGTTTCCTAGTCTGCTAYGGCACATAAAGTATCCTGTGAGCTTCTCCAAGTCAACCCTCCTGCTCAGAAGCTRACAGGCGGACTCACTCATCTCTTTCAGCACAGTTGTCTTGATAGTCCTTTAGTGATAAATTTAGGTTTTAGYATGATTCCCCAATAGAGCTGCAGACTGAGTCTGCTCTGTGCACTTACCCATTAAAAGCATTATTATGTGTCTGCTCCAATTGTCAGACAACTCACAACAGATGTCAAGTCTTTTTGCAGAGAATGAGTTTGCTAATACAACCGCATAATGCTATTGATTCAACTTAATCTTCAGTGGCCTTTTCAACCAGCTCAGAGCTAAAATAAGGGCCTAGAAGCTCCAGAGGAAGAAATATTTTTCCAGATATTTCAGTGATAAAGTGTAGATGATATCTAGAAGGCAAAATYCAGGAGACTTTTCCTATATTTCATTAGGCTTAATCAAACTTTGGAAAGTATAGTACCTTGATACTGCTCCTTTAAAGATAAGGAGAAAGGCAAGTGCTACATTTTGTCTAGTAAATGATTTCTGGAGCTGCATTCCCATGCATTCATGCATGAATTGGGAATGTTGTTGAGCCTCAAATATGCATGTTCCTAACAGGAGGATCCAAGACATTGTGTGCACATTGTGTGCACAGCGCCATGCACCCACCTGCATGAAAAACCCAGGTAACCCAAACCCAGCTACATGTTGCACTGTCTCATCTCACTTTGGACTGACAGGTAAGCACTTGGTGCTATTTCCAGACTGCTGCAGATGTGCATCCTAAACCAGGGTAGAGAGAGCACAACGCTTCCTTTTGTGTTTGTGTAATATCCCTTCTTTTCGGGTGGCATTCGGAAACAGACCACGCAGTGTAATTTGACAGCGGTGTGCAGTGTGGAGCACAGCGTCAGGGCTTACGTACACCTTCTGAAACCATCACTGCACTAAGAAGAAAGTCAGAACAGCAGACGTACGGAGGAAGGAAAACAAGCTTTTACAGGCTTGCAGAGAGAGAGGATTAACTTGACTCTTGGAATATTTCGTACTCTCTTGCTGTTGTGCCCGCTGCATGGGGTCACTCACACTAGGGTAAAGTGTTACCCTTGCTTTGCTCAGTGGTTTGCAGAATATACAGGACAGAAGAAGTCTAATGCTTTTAAAATRTGCCTTTACTTAATTCCTTAGGCTGCTGCCCAGCTTTGGCAACAGCAACTGCTTGGCAATGGCCAGCATTGTGAAGCGCCCTGCGCACACCAGAAGTGCACCCAAGGCCTCCAAATGAAGATGTTCCCCAGCAACACAGCCCTGCCCCCTCTCAGCCCATCTGTGTGTAAGGCTTGACAAAGGCAGGGATAAATTGGGGGGTGGTGCAGCACGGCTCTGGTCAGGCTTAGGCAGGTGCTTTGAGCACAGCTTGCTAAAAGTCAAAGCTTCTTTTCAGTATTTTTTTTTTCAGTTAAATGTTATTTCTGGGCCATGCCATATTAGGCACAAGCAAGCGTTACAGTTTCACAGGGAAAGAAATGTCAACATTTTGCTTTGTTCTGACAAAAACAGAGTTATTTTGTTTATAGATTTTTTTACGGGATTATTTTGCTGATGGGGCAGGGCTGTCTTCCCCCCACCCCCTTATCCCCCCCGCCCCCGGTAGAGCAGTTGCTATGGCCTCAGGGGATCCCCTGGGCTGCCCAGAGCTCAGAGCCTTAGGAGAATCTAACAGCTGCGGTATCTTGTTGCACCCCACATTTGGGGTGGGGGAGTGTGAAAAGCAARTCTGCATCAGCCTTTTCCATCCCACAGATGGAAGTCCCCTTTCAGCCCACTGAGGACCTGCTTGCTGCAGAGTCCTTAAGAGTCCTAAGACTTGCAGCAGTCTTAGAGGAAGTCCTGAGGTCACTTCTCTGAGGTGTGTGTAACCTCTTGTTGGCCGTAGCTAAGTGAACCATTGCTCAAAAAATGCAGCAGGGGCGGCACACAGCTGGTAGTGGTGCAGATGCAACCTGCYTCCAACCATCAGGTCATTTGCACCAAGGTGCATTTCCAGCTTCTGAAATTGCTCTGGTGGCCTCCGTACTCCAGCAGCACCTGAGCTCCAGAGCAACCTGCGTGGGATATTCAACACAAAGCTGCTGTCAGATATGATGAGCATTGAAATCCAGAGCCTGAAAGCCCAGACACCCAGACAACRTGCTGCAAATGAGCTGGGAGAGGAAAAGGGACGTTAAAAATACATCTTCCACAATGATCATGAAACTTKTTTCTAATAGGCACGCTATGTGTGTTAAGGCTTTATCTGCATTGTGTGCAGCCTAAAATCTCCCAAAAAAGTCTGCCAAAGTATACATATTTATCTGGACTGGATCCAGCTCGTGGAAAAATACAATATGTTCTCTCTCTTCAAGTACTATRTTTATTTGCCTCTATAAACCCAGGACTGCTCATGGCCGCTGCCTGCCTCGTTCACAGACACAGGACATCTGTCTACCTGAGGGAAAGAGGCATTTTCTTTGCTTTTCTCTTTGCTGGGTTGCTGGTGACATGTCCAGCCTTCCCACCTGCTGGAGCAGATCCCGGCAGGGAACTAGGGTATCCCTTATCCTCGCTCTGTGCCTCCTGGGTGCTTGCATGCAGAGGTCCTCACCCCCATCTCCCCTGGAGGCTTCACCTTGCTCAGTGTGAATCCAGGCTAGTTTTGCCCCAGTGGAGGGTCTGTGTCCTCTTGCTTATATCCCCCCCCTTCCACTTCAGATTCATGGTTAACAGATTTTCTAAGCTCTTTACAGCACCAGATAAGCACAAACGAGCTGAAGGGTGAACTGAGATCTGATATTTTTTATTGCACCATCAAAGGAAAAGCACCTTCTACTGCATGACCACACTGAAAGTCTTTTTCTTGTTACTTTCATGCAGGTAACCCCAAAATTGACTTCTCTATTTAATTTCACTTGTTTAAACTGTCCAGAGCTGGCAGCTCCTGAAAGAAAGGATTAAGCAGGAGAAGYAGAAAGAGCCCTATCTGCTCGCTCTACTCATTGCCATAGTCTGAAGTGCTTTCATTCTGTGTTTGTACAGTTTCTAGTACAACATGGTCCTGACCCAACTGTTCTGATGAATAAACTGATGCTAAGGAGTTTGCTGGCATGAATATACTTCTTTTGTTTTCTTATTAATATAAGTAATAGTAACTAGTGTTTGGTGTTGTCTCAACTGTTCCTTTCATCAGTCTCCCGTTTTTTCTAGGGTTGGCAACTGAGCCATAAAAAATAGCCTCTGGATGGAAACAGCATAGTCAGGATAAATTAGTGTCCAAAAGAACTGCAGAATCTGATCACGGTTTCAGTCTGGAAATATTTCTAAAAATATGATATATGGTTGAATTAAAATGTATAAAGGTATCTAGTACTTTCTTTTTTAATAAAAGCTTAGTGGTTTGAGAATTGGTTTGAGAGCTGACCACTCAACAACAGCTTTACTTACAAAAATACATGCCATGATGTAATCTCCAAAATGTTTTAATGGCTTTGGAGATTTGAGAAGAAATACTGGAAATGATTTAGATGGAAATATCATTAAACRTATTAGCTTTTTATAGAACAAGAAAACCCTATAATTTGTTGTCTACCATTAGTTGATTTTGATCCACTGGGAAAAACAGTGTCAGATTTCTTGAATATACTTTTTGCTATATTCTGGAATCACTGTTCATTGAGACAACCTGTGCTGTTCTGCATTCATGAGCTTCTGACATCATGCATGCAAAAAAACATCTGGAAAATCACAAGGCTGCAGGGGAATTACCCAAAGGAATAACACAGGAAGATTAGAAATGACAGGACAGGGCCATAAGGTGCTGGTGCTTGATAGCATCACYCAGGGAAGGATAGAAAAAAATGGAGGGAGATGTCCCATGGCCATGTCCTCGTGTGTTGTGAAATAACTCACAAAAATCACTTAGCAGTGCTCTGCAGCCAGATCCGGGAGGGAACCTCAACTCTGGCTGGTCTCTCCTCCCACACTGCTGGACTTTGCTGACTCTCGAGGTGCTGCTTGTTCCTGGCCTGTGAATTTGCATGTTTGTTTGAAGGGATTGTGGAGCTGGAGCTGCAGAACCCCTCTCTGTGCCACCACAAAGCATTTGCTCTTAGGGCTCTGGTAGGCCCCGGGGCAGTGAAGACGGCATGGCATTGGAGACAAAAGCAGGAAGAGTGAAAGAAGCCATGCGTCAATCCGTCCTGAATATTCACACTGTTCAGCAAGAACTCACAGCTCACAGAACAGGGAATGCTGTACCCTTTCTTGGCTGAAAAGACGTTAGAAACAGCCTGTTCTGGCTGGTAAAGATCAAGGCATAAGTTTAAAAACATTGCTTCTAAGCTGAGATTTTCAAAGCAAAGCAGAGGGAGCTGACGCATACTTTGCTCTCTCTGGAAAGAGAGCCTGGCTGAGGACCCTGTCCAGTCCCASCCCTCCCCAGCCCTGAGCAGAATAGCTGACAGCAGGTGGGCACCTCTCCCTTAGTCCCTGAAAATGGAAAATGCATTTCACATGAAGGTCCCCAGTGAGGCACCCCGTCCAGTACAACAGCCATCCCTTGGCACCAAGTGCTGCCAGCCTGGATGGGCTGTTGGATCTAGTCCAAACTCAGTCAACCTCAGGGCTCCTTCCAGTGGGTTCAGTTCAGATCAGGCTTGAGCACAGGGAGATTTCCTCGTTCAGGTAAACCACCAGGTAAGTTTTCACTATGATGCAGTAGTTTTCCTCTGCAGACCCAGTGGGCAGGCTGCTCTCCCTGTTGGCCGAGCTCCTGCGTCCCACCAGCCTGGTGACCCAGGTGGTGAAGATGGAAACACTCAGGCTGGTAGGGAAAATCCCCTCTCTGCAGCATCCCAAAGCCTCATGCGAGGGGGATATACCACTGGAGCTGCATTACCTGCCTGTGGGGGGGACATGTCCCACTGGCCACRGCCACCTTGGACCTCCCTAGCCTAACCATGCCCCAAAAACCTCTCTCTGTCCCCCACCCCCCCGGAATGCTATAAGCCCTCCTTGAGGACAGCGCCCCACCAACTTGCATGCCCCACAGCAGAAGGGAGATGTACTGCCAGGGAGGCGGGGGAGAGGGTTTGTACAGTCCGGGGGTGGGGGGGGCTCGAGGACTGCACTGTAGTAAGGGGCTGAGGGGGTGCACTGTGGGGAACTGGAGGGTTGCATTACTGGGGCAGTGGGTTGCACTTTTGGGGGGCTGCGGGACTGCAGTGTCACAGGCACGGAGGGTTTGCACTGTTCGGGGGGGGCGAAGTTTCGCACTGTCGAGGGGGGCAGCGGGTTGCAATGTCGAGCAGCTGCAGGGTTTACACTTTTGAGGGAGCTGTAGGGTCGCGCTGACGGAGGGGCAGAGTTTTGTACTGTTGGGGGCAGGCAGCGGGATGCATTGTCGAGGAGGGGAGGACTGAGGTTTTGTGCTGTCGGGGCGGGGTGAGGGCGGGGGACAGAGGTTTTGCACTCTCGGGAGATCCGGAGGTTTTGCACCGGGGCAGAGAGGAGCAGAGATTTTGCACTGTCGAGGACAGTCCGGAAGGTCTGCGCTGCCGGCGGGGCGAGAGAGCCGCGGCCGCAGGGTCTGCGCTGTCGGGGGGCGGTGGCAGGGCCGCGGTGGGGTGGGGTGGGGTTTTGGGGCCGGAGCAGCTCGCTTTGTTGGTTTTGGGCAGCGCGCAGCCGCAGTACGCGGCCGCTGGCGGGTACAAAGCGGTGCGGGCGCGGAGTTTGCGGGCTTGCGGCCGGGCCAGGGGCGGCAGCCGCCCCCCTTCGCCTCCCCTCCAGCCTCCCTTGCCCTCCTGCCGGCGGCCCGCGGC
>NW_028186496.1:459070-577567 GCF_003343005.1 Rhea americana
CCCGCGCCGTCGGGGCCGCGTCGCTCCCGTTCGGGAAGAAGCGGCGATTCGCGCCCGCTGCCCTGTCCGTGCGCTGTCGGCGCACAGCGCCCTGGGGAGCCGCAGAGGTCCGCGCGGGTTCCGCTCGTCGGGAAGTTACCGCCAGCCGCCCTGAGCACTCGGTGAGCGGCGCCTGGGCTGCGCGCGCGGCGGAGCGGGCGGTGCAGGTAGGGGCTGCGCGGTGCTGCCCGGCTCGGCACGGGTCTGGCCGCCCGTCGCCTAGCTCTGTTTGCCTTAGCAGCACCACACGTGCCTCCCGGCCGCACCTGCGGCCTCTTCGCTCTCAAAAGTGCTTCTCTTGGTCTGTAAGCTCTGCGGAATTACGGTCTGCTGTTTTCCCTGCGCCAGTGGTGGCTGCTTGACTCCCGTCTGCCCACCTCGGGGTGTAAGCGAGGAGGGARGAGAGGGGGAACGTGTGTGCGGGAGGGGAGAGCCAGGCGGGAGCTTGTGCGCGAGTCGTCACGTCCAGGGAGGGTTGTGTTCATCTCCACTTCGTTTCCGTGGACTGTCTTCTATATAGTCAGATTTCCACCCAGCACTTTTAAAATAAACTAGCAGTCTTTCTTTTGAGGATAACTTCGGGCTTTTTTGTTTCTTTTTTGTGTTGGATTCCCAGCTTATGAATTACCTTAATGTTAGGTGCTTTTTGTGGATCTCAGAAAGAGTGCTTAGAATCATCCCCAGGTTTTTGATAACTGTCTTGTTCCTTTTGAATTAGAGCACGTGAGGTGCTGTGGCTTCACACACAGTTATGTTTAGAAAACAATTCGGGCATTATAAGCCTTAATAAGGACAGTGGCTTCCCTGTGTCTTCTATGGCCGTGGCCCTAGGTTTTACAGAGGATGAAGCTTTAGAGTAAATTTTCCTATACTGATGTTAAGACTTATCCTAATGTGGTTTTTGTTAAATGAAAACTCTCAGACATTTAATTAACAGCATAGCCTGTTTGGCACTTCCGTAGATTAGTTGACAACCTTGAGTCTTGGCTAGCCGAGAAAGATGACCATGACAATTTGCTAATTAAAAATATCAGATTTATCTTATCCTCCTGTTTCGCACCTGGCTGGGTAAATGGGTCTGATTAAAGGTTGCATGTGCACATTGTGAAGAGAGGAGAATATGAGATAGGTGAGAAGAGGCGGACTGGTATTACCTGAATTTTAGAAAGGCTGAGCTGATTTAATAGACACCCAAGATGTACAAAGCAAGCCCTGAACTTTTCATGCAGATGGAGTTTCAAGTCCTTGATACTGTTGTTTGGGTCTTTTGTCTGGCCAGCGCAGGCTTCCCAGGGGGAAACCTGTGGGATGGGGCAGAGGTCCCCAGGTGGGGACTGACCCCCAGCACTGGGGTAGGGTAGGGGGCCTGGGTGGCTGTGAACAAACCACTACATAATACAGTGCCTTGGAAATTGCCTAGAAAGACTTAGTTGGTGCTAATGACCAGCCAAAATTAGATTGTAACCCCAAAATGCCTCTGAAGCAGAAGCAGGAGCATTGCCCTAAGATGGGGACCCAGTTCATTCCTCCTGGTGGCCTCCAGCTTCCAGTCCTGGTTGCCCTTTCTCGGCACTGCCAGCAAATCAACAGTCCCTGTGGCACAGCCCAACTTCAGAGCCTCTCAAGATGACGTGGGTCCKGCAGCTGGCCCCCATGAGCTGAGATTAATAAATGAAAGATGAAAATCACCCTCTCCTGCTTTCTCCTACCGTATCTCTTGTTTTGAGTAAAAGAAGTTGTGGGGTCAGGGCTTTCAGGGGACTTGCATGTGGAAGCTTGCCATGCAAAAACTTTACCTTTTTGGTAGGACTGGATGTTACACTGAACTCCTCCTGTTTAATTTATTCAGTGTTGCAGTGACATTTTCCCTTTTCCATTGCCTGAGTTCTAGATGAAMAATGTTCCACTGAAGTGGATGGTTCTCTAGAGGCCAGCATGGTACTGCTATTAAATAAATTGCTGGTGACTACTCTGGGTAATTTGGTGGCAACTTCCGTAGTGCTCCCACCTACTGAGGTGTCCATGGTGCTTCATATGTGCCCATTTCCTTTGAGGTTAGTGTTACTCTGGAATTGCACTAATAAAACTAAGATTTAAACTAAGTCCTTAGATTGAAAACTGGATTTGGGTCTTTTTTTAGGTGGCACTCTAAATACTGTAGCAAGTCTCCTTCCATTGGCAGAACTGGCAGTGGATGTACTTTTCATACCATAAGTGACCATGTACCATAAGAGTTTGTTAGAATGTTTTTTCTCGGTATCTGTTTACCTTTTCACACACTGCAGTTTTCTCAGGCTCCTAGTACTGCTTGCTATCTCAGTTTCTGCAGTGCCCTGTATGTCTGTCTAACAGATGCTGAAAGTGAAATGAAAACTTTCTAACGAAGTGTCACTTTTGTAAATGGTGCAGAATTACTGTTCCGAGCTATCATAAACTGGCAGCTGGTTGTGTTTTTTAGTTACCAAAGCATGAGTTGTTAATTGGGAACCATTGCAAATTTTCTTCTGGTGTCAGCACCTATTGCAGTGGTAGGTCACAGAGAAGGAGGATTTTTTTTCCTACTCATTTAGCTAATGGAATTGAGTAATGGAGCATAGTAGGAATTTCAAGCAACAACACATGGACTCTCTGATCTGTTAAACTTCGCCTATGTTTCCTTCAAAAAGGAAGGAAAAAAAAAACTCACAAGGTGGCTTGAAAGCTTTTAACTACCATACCTGTATAGGAATAAATTTTTAAATCTGTGGGTTGCAGTAAGGTAATAGCAGGCTTTAATTACTGATTATCATGTTATAATGACTAGAAAAAGTTCTTACGTGGAATTGCAACAAGAAGAAAACAACAAATGACTTGCAAAAATCTTTAGTTCTACCTACCTTTGTAAAGATGCAGCAAATGTAATTTAGAGATAACTTGAAATTGCAGCTGTAATTTTTACAGGATTTAGTTGAAAAGTTTTTTGCTTGAGTTATGTAAAGATATGTAAAAGTCATGATGTCTTTTAATAAACTTCATGCAAGCACTGAAATCACAGTTTATCTTGATTAGTGATTTAGATTTATGATCGTACTTGTGATGTACTCAATTCTGGTGGAGCATGATTCATTTTAAGTAAGTATCTTAATAGTGTCTATTTTTTGTGATTGAGTAATTGGCAGTGCTGTAGAAAAGCATTTAAATATCTCATGGAGAAATCAGAAAAACCACTTAGACTTACCAGCTTTGACACTTGGTGATTTTCTCTTGCTTCTCTAGATGGTGAACTAACATGTGAATTGTGTGGCTGGTCCCTGCTGTCAGCAGGCCAGGGCAGGAAGGGAAGTGTCAGAGCATCTCAGCACTGATCACTGTTTTTTTTTTTTTTTTTTCCTGGTTTATGTATTTTTTGCAGGTTGCTTTTAGCAGAGAGTTGTGCTGTGAATTATCCTGTAACTTCCAGCTCACTCAGTAACTCTGAGCACTGTACAAGTGTTTTACTTTTTGGAAGCTGGTTGTGGAATCATGAAAGCAGTGTTGTGCCTAGTAGTTAAACACGAATATTGGTTTGGGGCATATTTTTATTCTTACTCACTAGAAGAAAATTCCTTGCAAGCTCTGCAAAATAGCAGAAGGATATATACACTGATGGTCACTTCTTCAGCACTGAGGTTGTGCTGTTCGTGGTGGATGTGTTCATGATGATGAACACATGAAATGACCTTTCAGGTGCTGTGGTATTGGGTGAGTGGAGCACTGCAAATGGCCTGAGCTTTGCTAGTAATGCAGCCCCTCCCAGGTCTCTTTTGGGATGTTTGGCACAAACTTGCAAGGGAGGTGCATTGCTAGTCTGCTCTGGTTTGATGATCTCTGATGTCCTTGCTTAGTAAATATTTGCCTGTGCATAGCAGTGCTGGACGCATGTCATGGTGTAAGCGCTCTGAGTCTGCTGATGGATGATATCGAGGGAGYGTGGACCGGTTGTCCCCGACAGCTCCTTTGACAGAGCTGGAGCGCCTGTGCTACTTGGAGACTCCTTTGCTGCAYGAACATACTCATGCTCTGGTCCCAAGTGCTTGTAGTTTTTTTGGTTTTGTTTTTTTCTGGTCTACCTTCCTTTTTGTCCAAAAAGCTGCTTGTGCAGTTGTATGAGATATTGTCTGTCCATAATGCTCTTAAAACAGACACATCAAAGCAGGAGAATAGCTCTGACCATGATGTTGTGTTGATAACTGTGTTTTCTGAAGAGGTGGAAGAAGTGTGTAAGCTGGGAACAAGTCTACAACATCACCTATGGCAGGGCCCGCTCAGGAGRGTTTTGTCCTGCCTTTCTTCCTCCTCTGCCTGCTGAGTAAGTTAGTTGTGACCATGCAGCTGGTGTGCCAAGGACAGCTTCTGCATGAGGTCCAGTAGTGGTAGGAAATGGTGATTTCTGTGAAATTGCACCTGGGGAGGATGGTTAGGAAACAGGAGAAATGTTGACTGTCCGCTGAGGCTCCCACCCTTTTAAGGCTGCTTTATGCTGAGTAGAGGGTGCAGCATCCGCAAGGAGTGTAAACTGGTCCCTGGACCCTCTACTATGGGGTCTTCCTCCACTCAGTGGAGCCTGAGCCCTTGTGCAAGGGACAAGTTGCTCTCTTCCAAGAGAGAGCAATGCAGAAAGGATGTATATCTAGATTTTAGCCTTGTTTTTCCCTGCCTGGGGCAAATTGCCGGTATACTGAAGCTTAGGCGTGGTGCAGGCCCTTTCAGGCAAAGGCTGGTACCAGCGGCTTTGAGAAATGCAAGGTATTCATACATTTAAAGCTAAGGAGGGCTAATCTGGCCATTACCTTATGTCTTGTATTGGTCTCTAATTAGCAGGCATTGTTTTTTTTTTTTTAAGCTCTAAGTCCTTAGAATTAGTTTTTTTTCTCTCTTCTGAGCATTTTAATTAGTAAGTGGAGCTCCAGAAGAACTGTCCCTGTGAGTGTCCAGTTCTTCTCTCAGCCTCACAAAACCTGTGGCCACCATGACTGCTGTGAAGTGATAATGTGATCTGCAATGTATGTGTGTGGGCACACCTGAGACCTGGGGTGGGATCTGGTCAAATAATTTTTATCCATTCATTCTTTCTGCCTCCTACTTCAAAAGTTTTATCATCTTGCATTCTTGAGATAAGGAGAAAGAAGCACTGGTTTGCCTTTTATATACCTTTCGCTATTTTAAYGTAATTCCCCATCCCCTTCCAGTCTTTTCTTGGTCTCCGAAGAGATGAGCAGTTTTCTCAAAGCCTTGTCMATTGTTCCTGCATTTTTCTAACCTAGGCCTGTTTCCGCTTCTGCAGGCTCTTCATTAAGGTAGGATGCTGCCCGCGGCGACCCGGATGATTTTGCACCATTAACAAACCTACTGAAACAGCCCCCCAGGCTGCTCTCTGATTGTGCACAGCAGCCCAAGTGCGGCGCAGGCTTAGCAGGGGAGAGTGGGAGGCCTTTCAGTGGCACCGTGGGCTTGTGTCGGGAATTAATAGGCATGTAATCATGGTACTAGGATTCCCCCCTCTAGCCCCCGAACGGTTGGAAACCAACATGACTTGTTTTAAAATTCGGTCCGTTAATGAGCATCTGTGGAAATGATGATGAAAAGCATCTTAGGCTGTGGGTGGATTTTGAAAAAGTCTTTTCCTTTGGTCTTGAGCTTYGCACTCATCTGTGCTTCCAACCTGCAGCTTGTTCATGTCAAAGATGGAAGAATTTCATTGAAAAGAATTTCCCTTAGCTTATTCTGACTTTCTCCTCCCTCCACCCCCCACTTTCTTCTCTCTCTTTTTTTTTTTTTTTTTTTTTTTTTTTTTTTTTTTTTTGAAAAAAACCCTGCAGCCGTTTCCCCAGTTTAATTGATGGGAGCCTCCCCTTGAGTGAATCAGTGTCAGAGGCTGAATGTGTTTGTTTAGGTGCATAAACATGGCTGGGTACTGGGTACGGCAGGACTTTTGTCAAAGTTTTCATTCACTTCATGAGCTGTTAAATGAGAAAAGGATGAGGCTCACCTAATTGCTGTTTTGAAACAGCTGGGTCAAAAACAAACAAACAAACAAACAAACAAACAAAAAAAAAAAAAAACACAAAACCTGGGGACAATATTAAACTTTCTGCAAATGCTGCTCCTTTCATCCTTGTCTCAGCGTATTGTAATACAGGGGAGCTCTAGCAGTCACTCCAAACTAATCTGATTTGGATGGAGGAAGAAAAGTGCATGGGAGTTTTATGCAACACTTCAGTATTTCTCCAGAGGTAACTTGCCAAGAAGTGCAGTCAGACTGGAAGGGGGAAAAAAGAAAGAAGGAAGAAAACACTCTTGGAATTGAGCTAGAGAGCCTTTATCTCTGTTTTTGGCTTTTGAGTGTTTTTAAACTGGAGTACAAAAGTGACAAAGGAYAGTGAAGTCACTTTATCAGACAGAAGTGACATGACCTGTGTGCAATTATTAAACGGAACGATATTGTGAAATTTGTGTCTCTGATTTCCCAGCTTACAGCAGAAAAGGAGTTGAAACAAAGGAGCTGATTTGCAGCTTGGCAAAGGCAATTTAAGCCTTTATTCCTTTTTTCTCAAAAATGCTTTATTATTAACACAAAGGCTATGGCAGATAAGTTCTGCTCTGTGTCAGCTCCTTCTCTTCAGTATCCTTGTAAAGTTAGACTGRTAAATCGAGACACAGTTTGCTTACCGCAGAAATCCTGGCTTTTGCAGGGCCACGCCACTGTGTGGATGTGCCTCAACAGACACAGCAAAGGATCTGCTGAGAGAAGGTGTTTAATTTAGCTGAAGGTTTCTTCAGAGTAGAAATTAATAATGAGCTGAGTCCTACTGCCTTGTCTGAGCAGAGTGCTCTTAAAGATACTTACTCACTTGGAAACTGAATTTTAGTTCCAGTTACKCACAGATAGACCACGGCATGTTTGGTATTCTGAAATAGGTAACTTCAGTGCACCTKGTTTACGTTACAACTACCAAACCAGAGTGAAAACCAGGCTGTTCATTTGTTGTGACTTGTCTTGTAGTGAGTATGTGCGTGTATCCCTTCAGGCTCCGTTAGCATGAATTAACTTTGTAATTGGCCTTCTGGGGCAAATGGGGGCAGGAAGCAGAAGTAATTTAGCAGGCTAGGCTTAGCTTTTTTCCTTTGTGCAGGAGAAGTGCTCAGGAGAGCRGGAGTGATGGGCACAGAGTGGCTTGAGAAATCCTAGGAAAGTGGAGAACAGCTACCAAAACTGCATGTGGACATTTCTGAGTATTACACAACTACATCAATGTGAGACTGTGTAGCTATATCAGAGCAGGATTTCTATAGCTCCTGTGCTTTTCTTGCTTCCAGGACATTTCTTAAATCTGCCCTGTGTTCTCCAGCTTTTGGTCCACATGGTAGTAGCACTTTTCTCATAAGGACTGGCGACCAAAAATGGACCTTGTGCTGGGAACCTGATTGAAGAGCGATTGCCATTCAGCTTTGAAGCTACTCAACAAGGTTGTTAATAGCAATGTATGCTTTAAAGTTACTGGAAATTCTGATCATAGCCTCCAGTTTTCAGTTAAAGAAAATATAGAATATTTCCATTTTGACATGTATCTTAAYTGCTTGAAGTTTAAGCTCTTGAACAGCTGTTGACAGCAATATTTGGAAAAAATAAGTGTTGACTTTGTAAAATGCAGAGTTTTTGACGGGAGAGAGTCCTTTTTTTGGCTTTTTTTAATTAAAGGCATTAAAGCTGATCAGACTCTTCAGGTGTTCAGTGTGGGTATTCATGAGTGGGATTAGAATTAAGCTGCTCATGGTATTTTTGTAAACCTCACTTCACATTTTTCAATAAACAACCTTTGCTTTTAAAACAACAGTCTTGATCCCAGACTAATCGTAAGATTTACAGAAAACAACACAAGAAGAGATTTTTTTGTTTGTTTGTTTTAATTCCATTCCTTTCTGTCAGGTGGTGTTGAACTCATTCTTAAACTTTTAACTTGTGGGTTTTATGGTAAGCTGTTTCTTTCCTCAGATGAATGCCAGTCTTACTGTGGCTTCAGACCAAGGACCAGCAGTTTTCTCTGCAAATGCAATTTAACCACAGTCCAGTTCGATTCTTTGGCACGTGTGACAAGTCAGTAACTTTCCTGGATCAGGTAAAATCACCTGCAAGAAGGCACTGAGGACTGATCTTCCCCTCACCCTGAAACCAGCAGGTGCTGAAAGTGGTGCAGGAGCCAAAGTTCATTGAYGTGTCTCACCCTTTTCTTGTAGTGTCATGGGTTGGTTTTCCGTCTTGCCTTCTTCCCCCCGCCCCCTCCCCAAGTAGAGGAGAAGTCTGTGCCTAGCCATGGAGGTATGGAGCTGGAGTCTTACGTCCTGGTCCCACCTTCGATCTGTCGCCCGCTCTGTCGCTGCCCTCGGTGCGTTCCTGGCCATCTCTTGCCCTGTCACCGCTGCTCCTGGTGACCGCTGTCATGTTTTTAAGCTGCGACACGTTAAGGTCGGTCACATCAGCTGAAACRCTGGTGGCTACCAGGAGCTTTCTCAGCTGGGGAAGCGTAAGGAAAACAAACCCTTCTTTGTGTCCGCGCACACACGTCGTGACTGTCACGGGTTTGGTGGAGGCRTGCGCACGCTGAGGAGGGGCAGCGGGGCAGGGGAAGAGGGTGTAGTGCCCCGGGGACGGGCAGCTGGACGGGGCCTCCACTGCCTTGCCAGAGACAGAGCTTGCTCGCTGAGGGTTTTATATTTTTATTATAGTGTTGGGTCAAGAACTTTTGGATCAAGAAAATGTTGTAGGAGAGGGGGGAAAAAAAAGAGTTCTTCCAGAATCTAAAAAATAGCAGGTTACTGAGTACATTCTTCGTACTACTATAAGGAGTTATATTTTTGGCAGATGTAAACGTGGGAGCTCGTCAGGTCTGTTTTGTGTCTGGCGCTTCCCCCTCCATAGGCACCCGGCAGAAGTGCTGTGCTTGAAGGGCTGTGCATTAGCTCACCAGCTCAGCGGGTGTTAAGTGCCTGTGCTTACTTATTTTTTAGTCTTGATCCTAGTATGCTTTTGATGCCTGCAACTAATCAAAAAGCAGAGGATTGGCAGTTTGCTGGTGGGAATGAACAAAACAGGGCGAGCGGGACAAGACGGGCAGTTCGGGGGGTCTGCACCCAGCAGGCTGGGTTCAGCCAGCAGCGGAGCCTCGTGATCCTGCCCGTGCTGGCCACCTCCGGGCGCCTTTCCTGCCTATCTGCTCTCACCCCCGCCGCATCTGCGGCCAGGCCTCCACCTCCCCCCGGCGCCCGGAGCTGGATGCTCGCCTTCCCGCGCCACATGCATACGTGCATGTGTGTACACGCGTGCAACTGTGCGTGCTGCATGTGGGAGGTGTCCAGCCTGCCCCCATGCACATCCTGCCCGCCCCGTCCCCCCTCACTGTCCGGCTGACCCCCCCGCCCACATAGCTCGCATTCCTGAGCCATTCCTGGTGTTTGATTTGGGCCCGTGTTTTGCTTTGGAAGCTCTAACGGCTTCATACGGGAGTTTTGGGAGCTTCCCTGTAGCTACCTCCTCGTGGAAAGGCAGTGATCTGCTCCCGCCAGTTCCGAGAGCGCAGTCAAATCCACCGGTTCTGGGTGGATCCAAGTTTTTCCAGAGGTCGGTGAGGTGGGAGAGGCATGCACAAGCGCTGCYCGGTGCTCCTGGGGGAGGAGGGAGGGCAGTCTCGGGGGAGAGGTTTGGCTGTGTGTGGGGAGCGGGGGAGTCCCGAAGACATTGGGTGCTCTCCGAGCTGGGTGCTGGAGTCTCCATGGCTGTGGTGTGGGGAGGAAGTCTCACTGTAATTCCAGTTAAGACTTTTTAATCTTCCCCCTTCCCTCCCCTCCGCCTCTTCCTCCAAACAGCTTGTTAATTTGCATCATAAAAGTGGGCCAGGGTTGCCTCTTAGTAAATTGCAGAAAATCTCTACAACTGTTTGGATTTGTGAGTTACTTTGTTATTGGTGCATTTAAAAGCAAAGGTTAATTGAATTGTTTAGTACTATATTATTGCTACCTCAAGTTACAGCCGTTCCTGTACTGGTGGGGTGAGAAAGTCTCCTGATTAAAAAGTGTGCTGGATGGCCTGTGCTACTCRTTTTGCACTGCAGAGGAATTAGGCAGGTACTTAAGACCTTTCTCTCCATAAATCCAGTCTTTAGAAACACTGGTCTGGAGTTTTGGGGTGATTCTCTGAGCAAAAAAACTCATGCGCTTTACAAGACACCTCTAATAACCAGACGTTTGTAGTTAAAGATCGTAAACCTAGCAGAACAACAACAAAACCTATTTATTTGTGTATAGGTAGGAGACTAATGCAATGCTAGGACTTCCCATTTTCTCTCAGCCAAAAGCCCTTGTATATATTAAAACTTAGTCAAACTGACTTTGAGCTGACCTGCTAGAACATCTAATTGCATTGATTGCAACACAAAAACTGCAAAGCCATGAAGGTGCTCTGACGTTCCTGCCGTAAGTTTCTAKAAACAGGTGTGCGGACACGAGCACTTCTTGCAAACATGACCTTTGTGTCTGTACCGTACATCAAAGGCAAAAGGTACAGTGTGTGGCTTTTCTCTCTCCTTTGAATTATTTTTTTGTACCTTTATTTTAAACCCAGAATAGTAGAGAGGCTTGTGAGAAGGAGCCAGAGTAGCTGGTGGAAGTTAGTGCTCTGTATTGCACCTAGATGCAAGTTTCTATGATGTGTTGCAAAACTAATTTTAATGCTCATTCTCTGAAGTGTTTTGCGTTGTATTTTTTTTTTTATGGCTGGCTAAACATACAAGGGAAAATACTAAGCTCAGAAGATGAAAATTTCCTTTCCTTCTCTGAGTAATCATGATTTGGGCTAATGCTTGAATACTTAGATATGACTGTCTTTTGCACTCTCTATATTGAGGGAGAGTTTCTCTAAAACAAAATTGAAATGATATTCAGATAAACTTTTACATGCAACTAGCTACCTTTCTACTTCCTGTAAGAATTTTAAAAGCAACTGCTAAGCCATCTGTAGCCTGCAAAACACATGAATTCTACCGAAAATAATTAAAGCAGTGGTGACTTGCTGTGAAGATGTATGAAATGGTACTTCCCTCCATCCTGGTTTGGCCCGACACTCGACAAGAAGCATCTGCCAATGGCAGGGTAACCTCCCAGCTCACTGGACTGTCATATTCTGCATGGCATCCTAAGGAGAAGTGAAATCAATTTCTTGCTAATTCTGGAGATTTAGCTGGAAGGTTCTGACCATACTGTGTGGGTGTGAGACATCTGCAAGGAATATCAAAATGTGCTCAATGTAYATCTTGAGTGGGTCGGTGCCTGCCTGCCATCCTCCTAATTAAGCTTATAAGCCATGCTATCACCAGCCACCTATTGATTTGAAGAGGTTAGGGGAGGATGATGTTCAGCACAAGTGGTTTCTCCCCAAATCKTTGGAATGAACATGTTGGCAGGGGCTGTCTGTCCTCGTGGGAGCCACTTGGGGCAGTTTTCATGCAACATGAAGAAACGTGATGCAGCTCCTGGCTCCTAGAAGTTTTTACTTCATGACCTTGAACAGTTTCCCAGATGTTTCTGTGAAAAGWCTAGTGTCTTAGCTGTTCTCATGCTTTTGCTATTCCCCTGTCTCAGCTACCCTGACTCCTTTCGTTTCCCGTAAATTTATTATCTAGTGCATGCTTCGTTTGCTGCAGTTAAGCTGTGCCGGCTCCTCCTCTGTGCCTGTGAATGCTCGCTCCCTTCATTCAAAGGCTCTAAGATAATGCAGAAAAGGGGGTTAACAGGAGGAGGGGGGAAAAGAAAGTGGAAAAAATGGCCCTGAGTGAATTTGAGTTTCTCCATCTAATCTGACACAAGTAAAAATTTATGTCTTGAAACTCTGCTCTTCCCTTTACATTTTCAGTTTGTCAGCAAATTTCTCCTAGTTATGACCTTTGTCTCAAGGGGCTATTCCAGGAGCAGAAGTGATGAACTTACTGTGCAATTCCTTTTATTTTTATTCCTAATTAAAAGAATAAAAGACTGCTGCTGCTTACTGTAACAAAGCAGCAGTGGGTAACTACTGCAACTTTTCAGGCTGCTGCTGTTTTACAATGTGTTAGAATTTGGATATGATAGAAAAAAAAAAGACATACAGGACAATTCTTGGTACTAAATTCAGTCCTCAACACTGGAAAGGAAATTTATGCGTATCTAATAGAAGATGCACATACTACTTAACTGAAATTTGCAAAGGGGAAACTTTTCCTAGCAGAGTATATTGGAGACTGCCTGGATTTTCTTGTCTGTGTCTGCAGCTTGCATTTTTGTTGTCCTCCTGGGAACAAAGGAAAATCAGACATGTAATAAACCAGCTGGTGGCTAGGGATCACAATGTGCCAAAGCTTTGAGATGTTACAGGTGCTTTTATCAACTCAATCTAATCTGTTGTTTGTAGATGGGTCAGGCAGGTTGTGAACTAACCCTCTCTCTGCAGTCTCCCCACGCAGCTGGCTATGACCGAGTGAGGATGTGACACAGAGCATGTGCTGTCTCTGCCTGCTGCTCCCTTAAGCTACCCCTGCTTTCTGCAGAAACTTGTTTATTTTCGTGGCTGTGCAATACCCTTGTTCTAGCCTGCTTTGCAGATGGTTTTTGCACTGTCCATCTGATTTCCCTCCATTGTTAACCTGTTAATTGGGAGCTGGTTGTTACAGGGTAGCCATAGCGTTTGTTTTATTTTGCTGTGTGAATTATGCTTTGATGCTGTGGAAAAATACTGTGTGCTGTGACTGGTTTATGATGTGTCTTGGACAGTCTGGTAGGGACTCTGCTCAGGTGAATGGATGACAGTAATTGTGCTGGCTGTGTTGAAGTAACGAGGAAGCTTCTTAGCCTGTAGCTCTATCTTCATCTTTCATGTTATGGGAAGGGCTAATGTCCACCTTGCTAGACTGATACTGAGCTTCTTTCTGCTTCAAAGCTAGGAAGTGCCCACTGGCTCTATCAACTGCCTGGGGCATTTTTTGAAAACATTTTGTTTTTCAGGTTACACTTTCATTTCTGTTTGAGGTGAGCAGGCCTCTCTGCCTTGCTGGCTCCTCGTGTGGCAGCACTTGGATCAGAAGCTGTATCTTTTGGAGGTGAATTTCTGCCATAGCGTCAAGATGGCCCTTCCATTCAAGATGAAAATTTCAGGTTGCTGAGATTTGAGGGTTTTTTTTAATATTATTGGTGCCATGTGCCATCTTTTTTAATATTATTGTTGCCTTGTGCCATGTTGGCATTACTCTGCTGGATGCAACCCTGTCTAAYGTGCTCTAGGTGACTCTGCTGAGTGGGGAGGTTGGACTAGGTGATCTCCAGAGATCCCTTCCAACCTTACTGATTCTATGATTCTACCCTGTTTGGTCAGCAGCTTGGGAGCTGGTGGGAGCTTGGCTAGCTTTGGCTCCAAGCTGCACGGAGAACTTGGGTGTCGCTGGTGGCATCCTCATGTGAGAATGCAGTATATGGAGCCATGCAGGCAAACTGCGGAGTGAGGAGCAAGATAGGACCCTAGGGTAGGTACCCCAGGTTGCTGGGCCATGGAGGCAGCCCACGGTGGAGCAAGCCTCATTAACTTCGTTGTTTGTGTGTCCTTACATTTGCTGAAGTCTGATTGTAAACCATCACCTCCTGCTTTCTTCTAGGTATCTCTATAGTGTTCCTTTTACAATAGTCTCCATTCTTTGATTTGCTTTTGTACTTACACCTCCTAATTCTAGTTTATTGACCTTTCTGTGTCTGTGGGTTGTACATTATTTGCATCACAATAGAGCCCCATGAGAGACTTCTGGAACAAATTTTAGTTCCGAAACTAGTGTTAATTAGTTCAAAACTCCAGATGGKAGTTTCATCAAGTTGATCCTTTTGTGCTGCTAAGTTCTACAACACTGATCCAGTTGGGCTTTGTTTGGCAGGTCAGGTGGCGCATCTGAGAGCTGACTGGCTACCAAAGCTTGTTTTAGTAAGAAATAATGGAATAGTAACAAGTCTGTAATCAGTACAAGTTTCCAGAGTTYGGTTTCATGCAGCCTATTTTTAGTAGAAATTAATTTGTAAAAATCAAGGATCTCAAGGATTAGGATGCCACTTATTTTTGGCTGGTGTATTATGGTTGGTTCTATTTTAAAAACAAGATGATAGAATGAATTTCTCAAAGATGAGTAATAATTAGTATTTTTGTAACTTAATTTTATTTTTATTGAGAATGAGGAAGAAAGTACTTATTTCTGTGGAATGTTTCTCTCAACACCTTGAATTAATAATGTTTTTCAATTAAGAGTTAATCATTCCAGAACAATGTASCAAGTTATGTTTCTAGCCCACTTCCTCTCAAGCAGCATGTCTTTTGAATTACCAAGTGCTGTGTTTGCTAGTGGAAACATGGGAAAACATGAATATGTTGATATTGGGAGAGTAGCTGAGGGAGGATGTTGAAAACAGGGTGTTAGCTCTGGGGGTTAAGGCTGTTGCCTTTTAAAAAAAAATGTGCGTGATTGTCTCATTTTAAACAGGATAATAGGAGATGATGTTCAATCTTAGTTTTACACTTGCTTTTCCCAGCTGCTGTCTCAGATCTCTAAGCTTGTTTTTTATTTCTCTCTCTTGCTCAGTGCAGGCCCAGACATCCTAAGGGGGGCATCACGTTTGGAGATCTGTCAGTGTCTGGGCATCTTTTCGAGGACAAAACAAAGAACAACCATCTCCTTTTCTTCCCTGGCCTTGGTACTTCCAACAGCTTCTGTTGCACTTCAGTGCAGCTGAAATATTCTGCAGCTGCTTTCCTGTCCATTAGTTTTGGTAGGTGGCAAGAGAAGAAAATATTTCTTCAGAAGAAACTCCCCATATGCTGTGGATGCAGATGGACCACTTGCTTCTCTCCTGCACCTCTGTCTTACTTCCCTGGCTGCAAGGGCTTTAGTGCCAACATGCAGCACAACTGTGACAGCTGGTAGGTGTCCAAAGTCCTTTGTGTCATTTCAGCTTGTAGCAGGAAATGATTTGTTGGAGGATCAAAGCATTTGTGGGGTGAATTAACTTTTTTTTTTTTTTTTTTTTTTTTTGCCCAACCACAGGTCTGATGCAAATGTAAATACTGTCTGATATTTGTAAGGACTGCCAGTGCGCCTATCACGTGAGTGTTCTTCTGGCTTTCACTCAAGCTGTAGTGGTATTGGCATGACTGTTATCATACAGCAGCTTCGATGGACTGTTAGTATTGCATTTGGAGATAAGATGAGTGAGCCAGCAGTTGCACGCATGTGGGCAGGAAAATGTCTTTTAGTGCATCATTGCACACATCTCTTAAAGCATTGACAACTTCCAGTGTTACATGGGCAGTGATTTGTGTCGTCTTTCCTGTGCTTCCACCTCCATTTCTGGGACAAACTCACATGTGTTGGCTTTGCCCCACATTGTTCCTGGGGCTTGTGCTGAAGCAGCGTTCAGGAGCTCCCATCTCGTGGTGCAAACAGGAGTGAGACTCTTGGAAATGGTTAGTGTTGGGTGTGTGTTTGTAAATATCATATTAGGTATTTACCACACTCTGGAAACAAGGCCTCTGAGCAGTGAGGGCCAGACCCAGCTCTGCAGGAGTAAATGTGTAATTTACAGCATAGTGGTCCACCCATCTGCCACGCAGCTGCCAGTGATCTGAGGGCTTTCTAGGTTATGGTCTGTCTTAGGCAGGACACCTCGTCGTGGCTCCCAGCTAGTCTTGTCATGCTCCAAGGGAGCAACACTGCTGTCCTGCATTGCTGCTTGCAGAGCCCCAGGGGATGAATGTGAAGGGCTTTTTGAGTTGCAAGGTGTGAAAGGCTTGTATTGCAAGACAGAGTTTGTGTCCTTGCAAGTAGCTGGCAGTCTCCTCCCCCCGGGGAAGGGGGGATATAATTGCTGGTACTGGGCGAAGCCTGTGCTTTTTGGGTTAGTTTTTATCGATACACCTGAGGGCAAAGTCAGAAGGAAGAAGGGGTGGCGTCAGGATGCCTGACTGATAGGAGCAAGGAGCTGGGCAGAGGCACACAGAAAAGGCTTGAAGTGCGCTGTTAATCAGTAACAAACTGAGTCATCCTGCAGTGGCCTGTGATGCCAAGGAGGGATGTGCACAGCATAAAAGGCAGGAATGTGCACAAAGGTGTTTAATCTGGGCAGAGGAAGGACTCACCCTCACTTTTACACTTAGAAGAGAAGGTCTGTGGCATTTTATTGCTTTTGAGAAGAAACAACAAGGTGTAATAGGAAAGAAAAGTCTTTGCCTATACACATTTTATTCCCCATCCTACTCTTCAGATCTGATAACATTGCTGAGAAGTGCTCAGTAATCATCTCCCTACAGCTGTGTAATTCCTGCTGGCCAGATTGGGTCTGACTATTGGGCTCCTCACCCAGCCTGACTGCATTTCAGGCCACCTCTGGTTGCTGTTTCCCACTTTATTTACCCAAAGAGTGGCTAGAGGCCAGATAGCGTGTTACAGAGCAGCTTGTCCACAAGCACTAGTTAACCTGCAACAGCATATCCTACAGTGGAAGATTTCTGCTTAAAAAGGCAATGTTCYTATCATTTGCCTAGAGCAATATTGGGTATGTTTAAGAAAAAAGTGTCTGATCCATGACATTTCCATTCATTTTGCTGCTGGCTCCAAAATGCATGTTTGAGATTGAGCTGCAGGTGTCTTCAGATTCAGACGAAGTGAAACATTCTTGCTTCTCAGGTTTCAATGAAGTCTGTGTTCTGTGGTAATGCCAGAAAGTGTAATTTTCTCTCTTTCGCTCTYCCCCCCCCCYYYTTTTTTTTTCCCCAGGGYGCGGTGGGGGGGGAGGGGAATGAAGCTGAAAGTGTTTGGCAGGTGGGAAAAAAAGCAATTTCAGGGTGGGGACAAAGAGATGAAAAATCGATGATAGAGAGCACAGGTGGCTAGGTTGCACATCTGCTGGGCTAACAATATGCACCCTGAGTGCGTCCCCTGTGAGGACGATACAGCGTGCTGAAGTCTTTAGCCTTATTGCCTGTGTTTTTCAGTTTGCCTATTGCCAGCTCAGACCCGTGCGGTGTCTTGGGGCTCCGTAGGAGCAGATAGGAAAGGAAATAGTGCTGAGAGTGTTTAAACATAACTGAAAAAGGGTGATGAGGTAAGCATTCCTTTGGGTCTTGTTTATGACTTGTCCTGCCTGCCACCTCCCTCCCCAAAACGCCCACCAAAAGCTATTAAACAGCTCCAAATCCATGTTTTATTTTGTCCTAGTCAAAACAAGTGACATCACAGACATAAATCGGGGAGGGAATGGTGAAAATTTCTTGGTTTTAGAGGCATTTTCATTGCAAGTGGGTTTGTTCTTCCAAAGTTTGGCTGTCATGTCCATTCAGCAGTCCAAAAGGATACAGCTGATCTTCTGAAGCTATTTGGGATGATACTGACTTAGGGTTGTATCTGTCCACTGGCAGCCGGGAGTTTTAACTCTTGCTGTTGTGACTTCACCTGTTTGTACTGCAATAGTGCTAAAAGCTGCAGCCCTGCCATGCAAACAAATCACAGCTGGTCACAAAAAGCTGGAGACCCACAGTCATGAGTAGTGGGCTGAAATCTCTCCTTCTGGAGCTCGCTAGTGTTCACCCATTTCTCCTTCTGTCCAACCCATCCCTTGTCTTAGTGCCATTTCCATTTTTCTGTAATCTTTTATGCCTCTCACAGGTTGAGAGGTTTTCAAGCGATTTAGCTGCTTGTATGTCACCTGTAGCCTGCATTCTGGTCCTGTCCTTAACAGCAAGATACTCCCTGCCCTGTTGCAACTTATTTAGACAGCAGGTTTATTTCAGGGAAACTTATTCATCCAAGAGGTGATTTTCATCGAAGAGGTGATGTGAGGACTTTGCCTCATGTAAAATGATCATTGTGCTGCACGTATTCCTGTGGCATGCTGATACCTAATAAGAAGTTCGTGCTCAGAAAATTAACCAGTCTTAAATAACATAGCCAAGAACAGGGTTGCTTTCCTTTCATTCATTGCTGCTGCTGAAAGGGAAAATGATTTCATGAGATAATTGTCTCTTTTGATGACATATTTTAGAACAAATCAGGCCTCCTTTTTTTTTTTTTTTTTTCTAATTGCCAACTGCTTGTTCTTACCTCAACAGGTACTTTGCAAGTAGAAGCATTGCAATGCTTGTGTGAAGGGGAAAGATGATTAGTAACCCTCTTGTGAGCTGGTGTCCTCTTTCAATCTTCTCAAATTGCAGAGGGTTAAGAATGGCTAGAAAGAAACCATCTGAGAATCTCTCTTCATGGTTTGATGTCCTCTGTCCGGAGGCTATTTATACTATGCACTCTGTGTGGTGTAATTTCACCTGCAGCCCTCTTGGAGCCCAGGACATGAGCGGGGAAGGGAAGTCACAGCAGCATCTTCACCTGCTGGCATTGCACGTTCCTCAGTGCAGCTCCTTTCTTCTGTAGCAGTCTGAATTCATCTCTCTGCCCAGGGACCGGGGAGGGGAGGGGGAAGAGTCTTCCTTCTGGATATGAATGGCAAGAATTAATATTGCTGCTGCTGGATTCCTGATAAGCTCATGCTCATCAGATTTCACCAAGGATTGTGCTGTGGCTGAATAATAAATAAATAAATACATAAACAAGCAGTACCTTGTTTCTCTCACTGCCATTTTAATAGGGTGCATGTAATTAAGGATAGGAAGTGGAAGTATATCTATAAACACCACTCCTGCTGTGGAGTGAGGGTGGAATTGCTGTAACAACTGGCAGAAGAGCAACTTCTCCTTTACTTCTCCTTTTGTACAGGATATTCTGTGGCAGTGTGTAGATACACACTCCTTCCCCTGCCCCCTAACCTTTTTGGTTACAGGGGTTTTAGACTGGCAGTACGGCTATGTTAGCATAGTTGCAGAACACAGAGGCTGTGAGACTTGACCCTTGAGGTTTCTGTAGAAAGGTCACAGTAGAGAGGATTGARTTCCTGCATGAATCACACTGAAGCAGAATATCCATGCTGGTACTCCCAAAAGATTATGCGAACAATATCGCCTTGCTTTGAAATGTGATCTTAGAGCATCTAGCTCTCGAGGATGGTGTATTTCATGTTTAACATATGCATTGATTGGTGTGGATTTTTACACCAACCAGTTATTACTCAGAGGAGTAAAATGTGAGTCACAGTTTATCCTGTCACTTGTCTGCTGTTGCCATGGGTGTCACTGGAACTTTTCAGTGCTTTCAAAGTAGGGGCCCCTGTACGGCCAGCGCAGCTGTGAGGTCTTGTACTTGCACTCGTTTCATACAGTATCTGCGTTTTTCTCTGTGCTTGTGTTCTGCTGAGCTGGCAGAGTACACCAGGGTGAACTGACGTGGTCGCGAGTCCGGCTTGCTCAGAGTGCTTCCACGTGGGGCTGCCACTCCAGGGAGAAGATGGACCTGATGATTCTCATTCCCTTTTCCCTCTAAAGCTGTCTAGTGTCCAACCCATCTGGAAACAATTTCTTTCTCTTATTAATTATACAAGGCACTTTCTCTCAAAAGTTAAGCACCGATAAAGATTGGAAAAGTTGTTTATGCACCTGAACTCTTCCCTCCCCCCACCAACTCTGGTGTACAGACAGGCTATAGATTACAACATTTTTTGGATGCAAGCCCTCTAAAATATTGCTTTTGTTATCGCTTTCTTTTTTTTATGAAACAGTGTCACGAAGACACTGCAGGGCTAAGGGGGAGGTGCTCACATTTTTAATAGGTACTCCAGATGTTTATGTAATGTGCCTAAGCTTGCACTGGAATATGAAATATTTGTGAAAGGCCCCCAGGTCTGTCCATGGATAAGCTCTTTGTCTAGGCTCTGCAAGCAAAGCTGAGGAAGGAGTTTAATTGACAAGCCCAAATTGGCTCTTGGGCTTTGTCTGCTCTTTCCCAGCATAATGACTTGAAGATTGTTATCAAGCCACTTTTAAATTGGAATCCTAAATCCTAGGATTCCCTTCTCTAGGATTTACTTGAAAAAACAAATACCAAAAAGCCTGTAAGGATTCCTGCCCTTACGTAGTGGCATTTAAATGATCCCAGCCAGGATTTGATGCAGACTCGGTTCCTTGTTCTGTTGTAGGTTCTGTGCTGAAGATGTCCCTTATCTTTCCTTTTATTCCTTCTTTCAACCACAAACCACTTTTATTTGACTTGAAACATTTTCATCTTATAGTTCAGAGATACTTTAAAGACATACTCTCAGTAAGGTTTAGGAGAGTTGCTGTGTTTTCTTTTGATAGGTTTTAGATTTTATGGAAGGTGGTGAGGATTTTCAAAATGAAAAATGCCCTGTGGTTTTCAGGAGAGTGTAAAACTATGTGCAAGGTTTAACCTCTGAATAAACCACTATTTCCCCAAAACATTTAAAATAAGCAAATAATAGTCCCAGACAGTTCTGCATATGTTTTATTAAGAACTGACACTGGCTAATTTTCATGTCTTAGAGATGTATGTGAAAAAACTTTGCTTAGGGTATTTTTTTTTGTCCTTGCTATCTTTCTGTGCGATCTTTGTGATCGTTGTGACCACTCATGTTCTCTGAGATATATGCTTATCCTACCTAAAGAGGAAACACAGACCTTGGAAACAGTAAGTTATAACTAAAAGCTGGCCTGCAGATACTGAGCGGTACTTCATAGCATGGTGACTTCCAAAAGTCAGGGGTGAAAGTCTGGGGTGAGTACTTAATAAAGGCAGAGAGAAAGAGGAAGTGGGGCTTCTTGAAGTGCAAAATGGAACGATCACCCTGGAATAATTCATGCCCCTCTGCTGGAATAGTGCTCCAGATGCATGCGTCGCCTCTAGTGCGTGGGGAAATAGCCTGAAATGAGTACTGCCTATTCCAGGTCTAGTTGTGGCAAACGCATGAAATGGGCTGAGTCAAGAACACAGGAAGTATTTAATCGTGGAAAAGGGGATGGGCTAATTAGTTGCCTAGAATAGCAACACATGGATGTTGCTGTTCAAATAAGCATGTATTATATACCTATCATACTGTTGGTGTTGTTGCATCTCACCAGGTCGGAAGTATGGCTAAGTCTTGAGCCTGAGGAGCAGGAGAACTTTTTGTAACAGGAGAAGACTAGTCACGGACGCACGTGGGGCCAGCACTGTGCCTCCTCTTCCCTTTCCCACCCCGTTTCTCCTTTCAGTAATGCTTCCACTTTGGGCACAGCAGGTGCCTGTGGTCTGAGGAGGACAAGATGATCACTGTCAGTGGTGGACAAGAAAGCTGAAAATCCTTGGTCTAGCCCACTGTTGTCTCAGCTCTGAGCTGATGCTCATTTTGCATTTGTAACACACACACAAAACATCCGTCCRAAGAGAAGTTTTCCTGCCCTCAAAAAATTAATTCTCACTGGGCCTCAGGGAAATCTTCTTAATTGATGGTTTGGACATAATCTAAGCCCAGAGTGTCAATGTGACTTTTCCATTCATATTTGTTCACGGATGAAAGAATGTGTGGCAAATACCCAGCATAATTATGCATGCTTCTAATGTTTCAGCTTGTATAATACCGCCCACCTTCCCAGAGAGGTCAAGTTACTGTTTCAGGCATTGCAGTTAAATGAGGTACTGAGTGCTAGAGAGAAACAGTGGACTAGCGGCCTTGTAAGTTCAGTCTTTTTTTCTGCTTTTTGTGCAGTAGTGTAATCTGATCAGTTTTGTATTGCTGAGTAGGTTTCTGTGTTATGAACTAATAGACTATTTAAAGTATATCTAAATGGGAGAGTACTTGTGGCTTAAAGTGGTGATTTGTTCCTGAATGGCAGTGCTTAATGCCTTGGAAGTATTATAGAGACTGTGCATGCATGTGTGTGTGTGTGTGTGTGTGTGTGAAATTCCTTAAAAAGTATCTTTCTGTGGAAGAAAATGTATATGAACTGCTGTAATAACTCAGTCTCACACAAATCAAGGTCTGTTAGGCAGAAGCCGTGGCATGACAACGATTAAGTTAGCAATATGTTCTCTCCCSTCCCCCTCCCCAATCCACAATGACCCTGAGGACCTGCAAGCACTTAGAGCCTTTACACTGTCATGATAAAGGGTGTTGCAAAGCTTTGCGCTAGGCTTCCTGTGCTTTTTCACCCTGTCCTCTCCCTCCTTCTGCTGCCTACGCTTGCAAATGAAAGACGGCAAGTTTTCAGACGAAATTGGTTCGGGCTGCCTTGGTCTGCGACCCATGTGTTTTATCAACAGTGTGTATAGAGAGGATTTTTGCAATTTTATATTATTCTTTTACCTGTTAGAGGGAAATATATGTTGAAATACACAGTTTCTTTGTATTTTCCCCCAATCAAGTTTGAAAGGTTAGGTGATTGTTGGATTATAGCAGCCTTAACTTTCATGAACTGAGGCCTAAAAAAATGGTATACAGGATCTTTATTGTGGTGAATGTCTCCCTAGCTATTTTTTGGTGGAAAGAATAGGCATATTTCCATTTGCATGTGCCTTCCTTCCTGGAGAGTCCCGTCAGCCATTGCCAAATACTCTAGCTATGATGATAATATTTTCAGCTGACAAGGAGATGCTGGCCAGCACTGCCAGTCTGGTGTTTATCTTCTCCTTGCTCTTCTCTGTGGTTTATGTGAGGACTGGAATCCAGTTACACCACTGTCTCATTTCTGGAGGAGACAGTCAAATGTTAGTTAGGATGATATGGCTTGAAATGAAATCTGGGACAAGCCATTCTCATAGGAGCTAGAAGTGGGACCCTGGAGAAGAATCTCTCCCACTTTTGGTTTCCTGGTCACAGAGACCAAATTGAAGCCTTGGGGTGTTTGCTTGCCCTAAAGAAAGGAGGAACTTGACACTCCAGGCCTGGATATAGAGATGCATCTCTGAGGATGTGGATTCCTCAAGATACAACTTCTTGGCACCATTCCAAAGCAGATGCAGATTAACTGCGTAAGCATATTCTGTGCAGCTGTAGCTGTACAAGGTCTGTGAATGTATGTAGCAATACTTTGCAGCTGGATTGTGTTTTCATTTTCTGTGAGGGTGGGGAAACAGCACAAAGAAAAGGGATACTTTTTTTTTTAATGGAGGTTCATTCCTGTCACTTGAAATCCAGCAACAAAGAATTCTTACATATCAATGTTTTATTAGTTTATCAATATTTTATTGATAAATATTTTATCAATATTTATCAATATTTTATTAGTTTTATTTCTAATAAACTAGAATTGCTGTTTCTGAAGATAATAGCAATCAACTTTATGCCTTCAACTTAATTTTGAAGGTTAAGAGAGCTTAGTGAAGTATTCTGCTTTTATAAGCTGGAAGACTGCTCGCCCATCCTTCTTCTATTTTTCAGGTCTGTCTGGGGGATAGAGGCTTTAAGCAAATGGCTTAAGAAGCAGGATCCTGCCTCCCAGTGCGTATTTCCCCATAACGGGTGAGAGGCCATCTGACCTAGGAATGGGGCAAACAAGATAGTCTTTTGTGGTCTCCCACACTTTCATTACTCCACCTTCCCAGTCCTTTCCATTGTAAGACAAAAGAGTGGCCTTCACTCTTTCCTAATCCTTTCTCTCTTTAAGGGTGCAAGCACTGATTCATCCTGTGTTTTGTTTGCTTGTCAGAGATGCTTAATGATGTGTTAATGTGAACAAACAGTGTGGCTTATAGTGGCATATTGAGGAAGGTTGAAGGTGATCTCTAGGTGAAGGTCTTCTTTTTTTTTTTTTTTTTTTTTTTTTTTTTTTNCCTCCTGCTAGAACAATTTTGGGGTAATTCTTTACACTAATGTGTCAACTTGTGACATCCACTCCTCCCTTCCTTTTTTTTTATTTTTTATTTTTATTTTTTTTGCCTAACAGCCAATATCTCAACTAAACTGGTCTTGTAAAGCCCATCACTGTCTGCAGAAAGGGGTGTGTGAAAGGGAAAAACTGTGTAGTGATGACTTCACTTCCTTACCCTGTAGACCTGAGGTCCTGTAGGGGCAATGGAGTCCAGGAGGAGTGACTTCCCTGCAAACAGAATAAAAGAAAGYATTAGGTGTGCTTTTAGCATTCCTAAGAGGAGTTTCACCTACACAGCTCCCTCAGTTGGTAGAGGGTGGATATTTATGCTGATTATCTTCAAAAGTTAGCCCGTTTCTGACTGAACCTCAGATTCTTGATAGCTTGTTAAAACCTCTCTCCAGTAGAGTCATTGATGTGGCACAGACTGCTTTGTGCTTCCAACCCAAGATTGTTGTTTAGAAACCGCASGATGAATTCTCTGTGGTTTGCACAGTGAAGTTGTTGGAGGAGAGACTCGTCTATATTCTCGCCTCTGTGAGGACACACTAAATGGTGAGTCAGTCTCATCCAACTTGACAGCTAGATTAAGGTACTAATCTATTGGTATAGCCTGCTGGGTTTTACTGCTTTGTCACAATCTTGAGCAGTTTTTGTAGGTAGAGACTAAAGTTTTTGCCTAGATTGTTCTTAATAGTTCATTTGGTTCATGTGATTCCATTTGGAACCACGTGGTTCATATGGTTTAATTTACAAACATTCAGCCTTTGGGTCAAAAAATAACATTACATGTTTCAAAGGAGCAACCCTTGCATCTATCTCATGCGATATATTCCAGTGGAAGACATGTATTACATTTTTTGAGTGATTGTGCAGCAAAGATATCTTGCCTTTTATGACACCTTTCCATATCTTATAACCTGATGCATTTTGGGTCCAAGTGGGAGAATCGCTACTTAACACCTAGTTAAAAAACTGCTGTTAAAGTTCTAGTCAGTTAATAAGTATGCAGTTTGTAACAGTGTAGGATTTGTAAGGTGTGTTGGACTTGGCAGACTAGTTTGAGTTGTTTCTCATCCACTCTGATACAAGGCAGGAGAACTCGAAAGGATTTTGGTGTTGCTTAATAAAGGTGGTTTCTCACTGTGTCAATGCAGTGCACTTTCCTAGACTAACAATTGTGCCTGTGCTTTTGTCATGGGAAACAGTGTACTTGCTGAAACCAGTTCTCTTCTCCACGGGATGAGGAGGTTTCTAAATGTTCTAGTGCCAGCCCTGGACCAAGGTGAGGCCGTCCTTTTCTCACACTGTGACCTCTGTCTGTGCAAACAAACTGAAAAATGAGAAGCCAACCTTGCCAGCCAGGTTCTAGCTGAGCTTGTGTATCCCATTTACCAGCAATATGAGTCCACTTGCTAAAGTAACTCATGCATTAATTCATAGGGCTGAGCTTTGCAGAAGATCTCAGTTGCTTGAGAAAGGCCATCATTTAAGTCCCAGACTTGGAAATGCCCCAGTTTTTAATGTGAATGGGGAGAGAGGGAGAGGAAGAGGAACTGRATACTGGCTTTGCAATTGCCTATCCTACCTAACAGTAAAAACACTCCTGACTTCTGCTTGCTTTGTGCTACAGTAAATGACCCTTCTGTGTCCTTCCATTTTGTGTGATCTGGTAGGCTGCAATATATACCTGGACAGTCACCTTTCCTCTTGGTTTTTTAGCTGCACGAACACCAGTTCGTATTGGAATAGGCAGTTCAAGCTGCCACTGAGCACGCTATTACTTATGGTGTGTGTTTTATCAAGTCACAAGAAACTCAAAGTTCATTTGCAGTACGTGAAGAGCTGGTCTCTGTACCAAGAGGTGGCATCAGTTATGGCAGATAAGGTAGTTCTGGCTTTTAGCCCAAGACTCATTTTATCACTAGAATGTTAAAAGGAAAGTTACGCAGTTACTTTGGCACCAATTTAACTTTTCTCTTAATGTGCTAACAGTTTTGGTGGCTCCATTATCTGCTGTTTGGAACTTAGTTGTGAACATTTACACTAACACATACAAGCATCTCTCCTTACTCCATTTTGAGACCAAGATGAGAAATTAAATTTGGGACTGGACTGTTGCAGCTGAAGAGTTAGCGGACTTTATAGACACTATCATCACAGAGAGGCATCACATCACACCATCTGAGAGACTGTACTGGGGCTTCTGTGTTGAGGTCAAGAGCACTGTTCATAAATATATCTTCTTAGTTCCTTATCCAAGTAACATAAGATTATATGGATACCTCTGTAACACTAGGAGATTATTTTGCTATTTAGTAAGAACTTTGATGCTTGTCATTGTAGGTCACAGTTTTTTTTTTAAAAAGCTATGTGATAGCTTCTGAGAGGAGACGCTGCATCGTGAGAAGGTAATTGAAGACTTCATCTTTGGTGTAGGAGTCTTCTTTCAAGAAGATGCTTGGGATGGGAAGTGATATAATGGCAGAGGGCAYTGATGTGGGGAGATTCCCAGGCTAGCACAGTAGCTGTGTTACTGTGGCGCTCTGCCCAGATTAACTGATGTCTCTTCAGGGTTAGTTAGTACAGTGCATTGTGCCATGCAGATATAGTCTTAGCAATTTCCTTTAGCAATTATGAGATCTGATGCCAGTAAAAGATCGAATATTTGTTTTGGCACCTTAATGGCTTAATCCAAAAATACAGAATGTATCCATTAGGAAGCACTGTCCTTGCCACTGGAAATAGTACTTTCAAATACAATCTTATTTTTTTTCCTCTTCCCAACAAGAGTTTAATAACCCTTCTAGTGCTATGCAATGCATCTTTAATTGACTTTGAAGTGTTTGATGCAACATCTGAGACATATCTCAATATGTTATCCAGGCATGTCCTTGCGGTTGAGGGGGCTGATGTTTTTTTCAGACCAACATAAATTCCTCTTTAGATAAGTGAATCTAGCTGTTATCTGTTGAAGGGAGGTGTGTGTGTTGGAGGTGTGTGTGGGAGAAGCTGTTGAACAATATTAAGATGGAAAAGAAGAGAAGATGGAATACTCTTGTAACAGATCTGTGGAGAACTTGTCAAGTGAATACTCATACAAAATAAATAGATTTTTCATGAAAAGTTAGTGAAGTTAGTCTTCGGGGATTTACAAAATGCCTGCTACATGTCAGTCTGTTTAAATGTAAAATACTACTAAGCTTAAAACTTCCCGTAAAATGCCAAGTTTATCAGCAAATTTGCTTCCCTGTGTATATATGATCTCTCTGCTTAACTCTTTTAGTATTTGCTTGTTTGTATTTCTGCTTTTCTTTGCTTCTATTTAACATTCAACTGTGCTAATCCAAGTCAGTTTTCTGTCTGGAACTGAATTTAGATTGCCACTTGTAAGACAGAAGTAAGATCTTACTGATAGCAGTTTGGGAGAAAGATGACTTTTTGGTACAAGATACTTAAATAGCTTGTATTGCAAGCAAAATCTGAACATGCATTATATATACACACACACATATATAATAATATATATATAAAAATATGTGTGTGTATATATACCATATATATAATAATATGTATGTATATSTATGCATATGTGTGTGTGACTGCATATTTTTCAGTCACCACTGTCAGAATGTCTTCTAATATTTGGTGTTTTGACTAACACCTGTTAGGTGTGGTTTATTCTCTCCCTGAGGGAAAAATGGGTGTGCTGTGTAATGCTTTTTGTTTTGGTTGGGCTTGGATGAGGAGTGAGATGATTGTATGTTCATGTATGTTGTGATTTGTTTAGGGTAAAAAGCAAAACTGAAGCATTCTTTTCATCTGGCATGTGAGATGGTGATGTGTGTGGTAAGTCCTAGCCCCAAAGGGTTTCTGACTTTGTTCAGCCCTCTTCTCTGGTGAAAGAAACTCACAGAAGGCCGTTGTCAGTTGTTCACCTTGGAGCTTAAGCCATGTCCTGGCCCTGGTCTTGGTGTTGCCCAGTTACTCTGCTATCAAACTCAACATGGTACAAATTGATCTGGCTCAGGCGTGCGTGTAAATACGCATTTGAATTGAATTACCCAGACTACCAGATGCAGAGTTTATGGTGGCGGTGGGAGGACAGGCAAAGATGAAATCTTTTGGGACAGAATTATCCCAGGAACAATCCTGACACATATCGCATGGACATAGCACTTCTGAAGTGGTAGTAGGAGTTTATTGTGTCCTTGAATCAAGGGCCTGGGTGCATAGTTACTATCCAAATGTCTTGAAGATGAAGGCTGAAGACTTGAAGTGTCAGATCAATATTCTTATGGGAAGCTGCTGTGAACTTTTTCTGTAAGAATGCAGAACAGGAGGTTATATAGAAATACCACAATTGTGGGAGTTCAGATTACCAAGGAATGTATGGCTTTAAGGATGTAATTTATGTTCTATCATCTCCAGTTTCCTAATGCATTACAGATTTGAAAATTACATAAATGGACATACTTTTTAAAAGTCTTGGAATATACTCCCATTGAATTTCAAGGAAAACATTTTTAGGGTATTGTGAATAGCTAACATGCAGTATAAAGAAAGTTCATTTTACATAAATAGCTGAATATGTAACTAAACATACTGAGGAAGTGTTAGATAGGAAGCAATGGACTTCCGTCTACTAAGGGTCATTTTAGAGCACTGAAAACTATTTTAATGCTGGCCTACATCTCTAAAGGCCTAGCTACTTAGCTTTACCAGTAAGGTGATACTTGGGGCTTTTGTGTTTCTTATTTTATAATAATTGGTGCAGTTTTGTTTTATCTTTGTAAAATGTAACATCTCGCACTTATTTTTTCTCGCAGGATCTCCCCTTCAGCTCTCCCACAGACGTACTTATTTCCTTTCAAATGCTGCTTATTTGAGAATATGAAGTCTAATTACCATTAGGCTTCTTTAGAGATTTATAAACAGTGTAGGACTGAAAATTTATATGTGTTTGGGTCATTGGTCTTTAAGTCACTTCTGAGTACCAGTTTATTTCTTAATTTATAATAATCCTTTGATTCTTGCCTATTATGACTCCTTTCTAATCTATTAAGCCCACACCTATGCAGATTTACAGACTGGGCGAATTCATTGTTTTATGTTCCCATATTAGGGAAGTTTAGGTAAGTAGTTAATAAAATCCTGGGTGTAACTAAGTGAAAACAACCTTCAAAACTCTGTAATAGCCATGCTAGATAACTACTGCCCTTCCATACCTGTCAGATGTCCTAGCAACATCACTGTATACATCTGCATTGTCATGCGCATACAGCAGGTCTTTAGCACAGCCTCAGGGTACAACTGACTTGGATGTATCTGCAAAGTGGTTGTGAAGCAGGATTTATAGGTGTAAGGAAGGAACAGTCTGGGGCTTGGACACCTGGCAGTGTCTCTGTGTGGGTGCCTGTGTTTCGGAGCGCTTTGTTAATTTCAGGACTTAAATATCTTAGGTCAGCTGGAATTGAAAAATATAGAATTATAAGAATGTTGTCAGAGTACGCAGAGATGTGACGAGAAGGGCTAAGGCCCATTTGGAATTAAGTCCGGCAAGGGATGTCAAGGACAACAAGAAGGGCTTCTTCAAATATATCAGGAGCAAGAAGAAGACTGGGGAAATTGTGGGTCCGCTGCTGAATGGGGTGGGTATCCTGGTGACGAAGGATACAGAGAAGGCAGAATTACTGAACGCCTTCTTTGCTTCAGTCTTCACTGCTAAGGGCAGYCCTCAAGAATCCTGGAGGTAAGGGAGAAAGTCTGGAGGTCTGGAGAAAGGAAGACTTTCCCTTGGTTGAGAAGGATAGGATTAGAGATCTTTTAGGCAAACCTGACATCCACAAATCGATGGGCCCTGATGGGATGCACCCACGGGTACTGAGGGAGCTGGCGGATGTTGTTGCCAGGCCGCCCTCCATCCTCTTTGAAAGGTCCTGGAGAACTGGAGAGGTGCCTGAGGACTAGAAGAAAGCCAGTGTCACTCCAGTCTTCAAAAAGGGCAAGAAGGGGGATGCAGGCAACTACAGGCTGGTCAGCCTCACCTCCATCCCTGGAAAGGTGATGGAACAGCTCCTTCTGGATGTCATCTCCAAGCATATGGAGGAAAAAAGGTGATCAGGAGTAGTCAGCATGGATTCACCAAGGGGAAATCTTCTTAACCAACCTGAGAGCCTTCTATGATGGCATGACTGGGAGAGGAGAGCAGTGGATGTTGTGTACTTTGACTTCAGCAAGGCTTTTAAAACTGTCTCCCATAACATTCTCCTAGATAAGCTCAGGAAGTGTGGGTTAGACGAGTGGACAATGAGGTGGCTTGAGAACTGGCTGAAAGGCAGAGCTCAGAGGGTTGTCATCAGTGGTGTGGAGTCYAGYTGGAGGCCTRTKGCTAGTGGACTTCCCCAGGGCTCAGTACTGGGTCCTATTCTGTTCAACTTCTTCATCAGTGACCTGGATGAGGGGACGGAGTGCCTCCTCAGCAAGTTTGCTGATACTACCAAGCTGGGAGGAGTGGCTGACGCACCAGAGGGCTGTGCTGCCATTCAGAGAGCCCTGGACAGGCTGGAGAGTTGTGTGGAGAGGAACTGTGTTGAGGTTCAACAAGGGCAAGTGCAGAATCCTGCACCTAGGGAGGAATAACCCTGGGCACCAGTACAAGCTGGGTGGCTGACCCTCTGGAGAGCAGCTCTGCAGAGAAGGACCTGGGAATGCTGGTGGATGASAGATTGACCATGAGCCAACAATGTGCCCTTGTGGCCAAAAAAGCTAATGGTATCCCAGGGTGCATTRGGAAGAGTGTTGCCAGCAGGTCGAGGGAGTTGATCCTGCCCCTGTACTCAGCCCTGGAGAGGCCACATCTCAAGTACTGTGTCCAGTTCTGGGCTAACCACTACAAGAGAGACATGGAGCTACTGGAGAGAGTCCAGCATAGGCCTACAAATATGATGAGAGGGCTGGAGCATCTGCCCTATGAGGAATGGCTGTGAGAGCTGGGCCTGTTTAGCCTGGGGAAGAGAAGCCTGAGGGGGGATCTTATCAATGTGTGTGAGTACCTGAAGGGAGGGTGTCAAGGGGAYGGAGACAAACTCTTTTCAGTTGCCCCATGTGACAGGACAAGAGGCAGTGGRCAGAAACTGAAGCACAGGAAGTTCCACCTGAACATGAGGGGGAATTTCTTCCCTGTGAGAGTGACGGAGCACTGGAACAGGCTGCCCACAGAGGTTGTGGAGTCTCCTTCTCTGGAGATACTCAAGACCTGCCTGGATGCAACCCTGTCTAACATGCTGTAGGTGACCCTGCTGAGCGGGAGGTTGGACTAGATGATCTCTAGAGGTCCCTTCCAACCTTACTGATTCTGTGATTCTGTAATAAGTGGCTAAACCTTGGTGAGGAAGGAACACCTAAGGAACGCCGTAGCTGAACTGTTGCAGAGGAAAGGAGAAAAGAGTTGTCTTACATACTGCAGTAGTTCAGGCATGAACTTAACTGCAGTTTTGAGAGTCTTTATGCAGTAAGGGTAAGAGTATGTGCCAGTCCTTGCAAGGCAGGAGGAGACAAACCAGATGTCTCTTCTTTGCTGCAGTCTATAAAAAGCTTACTGCTTCTTAGCTTACGTGGGGCTTCTGGTTGCATTTCGCAGCTCAAGCAAATAGTTTAAGCTGCAGTTTCTTGATCATTTTACTGTTTCGTTACAGTAATTGGCATGGTTGGTGTATCCTGACATGCCCAGAGTTTTGTTTCTGTACATTCACAGAGACTGTTGTTTGAACAAGGAGGATTTAAACTGAGAAAGCAGTGCAGGGTGACATAACTTGCAAAAGGCATGCTTTCTTTCCTGTGTGCTGTAACCAAAAGATGTTTGCTTTCTTTATGCATTTCACATTGGGAACCAAAAATTACTTAGCCTTTCCTATCTGTGATAATTGGTAATTTCATGATTGGCAGCATGGCTTTACCTGGCATTTGCGATTCTGGGGCATGCAATATATTGCCCAGTATGTGCAATGAGTAATTTGTGGTTTTTATTTTTATCTCTTTTGTGTAGGATGACTTTCATGTTCCTGGACTTGCTGTCAAATGATGAAGTACTGAACTAGCAGGAAATAGAAGACTGGCATGTTTGTTACGATGTTTTAAGGTAAGATGTGATTTCTTTTGTGAAGGGGTAATAATACAGAAGTAATAATCCATACTAATATGAAATCACTACTCCTTGGATTAGACCAGACAACTGGTATCAGTGAGTTAGGGCAAAATTCTCTGGCCTCACCAAGATGATTGCTGGGGCAATGAAGATGTAACTTTTTTTTTTTTCCCCCAAATTACTAGTTCTATACACTAAGTGCTTGAATTATCTTTATGTCTTTGTGTTTTACTTAGTATGTATTTCACTGAACTAATAATGTTTTAATAATGAAAAGATTTAATCTTCTGTCCCTATGGAATGTCAGACTGGGACATATTCCTCACTGGAAAACTGAAGGATATAGAAGCTAAATGCAACTGTAGTTTGAAAAAATGATCATTGTCCTTTGACTAGAGCTGCAGTCACCCTTTTTTTTCACTAGTCTACTTTTATTCTGTWCCCATCTGTCTGGATTTGTATCTGGATAGTCTGCTCCCTTGTAGTGCTGCTGCTGCTATGTATCACTGAACTGCAGACCGACCACAGACCAGACCAGCTGAGAACATACATTTGTGCAATGCCAAGTGCATGATATAKTCTGTTTTCAATACAGAGTATTCTGGGTGACTAGGAACAGGGTGCAAGTCCCTGAGCTGGATAAACCTACATGGAAATGTCTGCACTGCAGAACCTCCCTCCTGTCTGTATTCAGACTGGCAGTAAACTCTCTCCTGGAGGTCAGTAAGATTTCAGTGTATATATCCGTCCCATATTTCCTTCRGTCATCTGAGCTGTTCTGTGATTTTTTCACAAAGAAACATGGAAATATGCATTGGTCTGGCCTGTGGCTGGAGGAGTGTGGAAAGGTACTGCTGTGCATAGTTTTAGCATGTGAATTTACTGGGTTCCCTGATTTAGGCTGTCTTGGCTTTCTGAAGAGCTCTCCACCATGCCAGAGAGGGAGACCACTGTGGAAAAAAAAAAAAAAAAAAAAAAGTTTTAAGAGCAACACCAAAGGGAGGAGCCTGAATTAAATCTGTGATAAAGCCAGCCCTGAATGCTAGTCCCTGTCTTAAGGATCTCTTTTGCTACTAATCCTTCGATTCACTCAGGTTTGACAGCTACTGTTTGAATTGACGGCTGACTAGTTTTTTTATTTACTTTCGGTGACTGTCCCTCCCTGCTCTGTTATGTGTAGTCCAGTGTGCTGCAGGTCTAGATGAGATGCACACACCTGAAACTGAACTCACCTCTTCAGWGGCAAAGACTTGCTCTCTTGGCCGTTCTGACTAAACGTTGCAGTTTGTTTTATCTTGCTTTCTTAGCTGATCTAATCAGAGTGAAGCCAAGCTGTGGCAGCTAACTTGTTTGCATTTTGAGTTTGGAGAAAATCTTGTGCTCACAGCCGTGTCCTTGCGTTACTGACAGCTGTTGAGGCAGGTAGAGGGCTGCTGAACCTGGTGGCCCTGAAAGTGTGAAAGTGCAGGGGCRCCAGCTGCTTTTCCCGTGCAGCAAAGTTCAGGCTGTGTGGCGAGCAGGTCTCCTGCATGACTACACTGCTTGCTCTGGACATGCTGTTCAGCTGGGGTACATGTCAGGCAGAAGAGGGTGCCACGGGGCGCCTGCGGAGTGGCCCTGATGCCCAGCAGGCCTTACAGGAATGCCTGTCTGTGCTGCTGTTGCATGCCTCAAACACGCATGTTTTGGGTCGTCCCTTGATGATGCTTATTTGCACACTGACTCACCAGGGCTTTTGCTCTTCTGGGCTTGCAGCTTTTTCTTCACTGGGGAAAGCAGTTGGAGGTGTATTTGCTCTTTGCTGCTGTCATGTACACAGGGTGGGGTAAAGCAGCCTTAGCAGCTTYTAGAGATAGGACCACAGCTGGCAACAGGGAGGAGGCTAAATGAGGAAACCTATTGTCACTGTGACTTTGCTCCAGTTCTGTGTGTGGCTCTGTGCCAGGGCTGTGCCCTGGCTGTGGAAATGCACTCCTTCAGCCAAAGCTTGGTTTCAGAGTGAAGGAAATAGAGATACGGGTGTAGCAGGGCTTTCAGGTTGCCCTTGCAGGTCCTCAGACCAGGTCACTCAGTGCACTAGAGCAGGTGTTGATAGATAGAGGTATTTGCAGCCTGGATGTCTAGCACGGTATGCATGAGTGGCTGTGCTAGGTGTGGGATGGAAGAAGAGGGGAGCAGGCAGTAAAGGAGCATGTGCAGATGGAGGGGGATGAAGAAGAGAGTAAAAGGCTGGAAAAAGTAGAGCAGAGTCCCATCTACTGTCATGGAGCCAAAGTGGTGATGGCTGCTGACATCGCACTCCTCAGAAAGGATGGATGCGCCACATCTGATCCTGAGAAACAGGTCATAAAGGTGGATGTGTCACAAGTCTGTGACTACAGGGCAGAGCAGGATGAAGAGAACAATGTTTGAGGTACTGTGAATTTAAGYGCCCCTTATGGACATATGTATCTTTGCATGTCCTTTCCTGTAGTTGCATAGCAAACCATCCCATTTTGTACAGATGTCTGCCTGCAGTAGGAGGTGCCACTTTAAAATACTGCTGTGAGCACTCCAGTGCTTTGTTTCCAAGTTGCAAAGTCAGTGTTCAGCTGGAGCAATGCACTCTGCAGAGAGAGCCCGGGAACATTTTGGGTGCCTCTGTACTTCCATGAACACCATTCCTGGGCAGCTTGTTAAAGAAGCACACTTCTAGTTGGATCTCAGACTTTGGCAAAGTGAGGTGGACAGTGGGCTTCTTAAAACTGATCTCTGTGTATAAAGCCAAAGTTACTTCAGCAGGTTTGTGTTTGGGGTGTTTCAAAGCTGTGTCCTGCAGCGTTGGTTTAGGTGAGGGTTTTAGTTCAAGTTCATCAGACTTTAAAATAGCAGCTGTGCATTTCACAGCATGAACGCAACCTATTAAATCATAGTAAGAAAAACCCCTCTCAATAAAACTTGTACTTTTGGTAAGTTAAGGTAAAATATCCAGTGGTTGCTTTCCTTAGCTAAGCCTTAAGCCCTAAGTTCTTCAGACTTCTACTTGTTCATGGGGAAAATGAATATTTTTAACGAACTAGATCTCAGTACRACTTGATCTGTAATATCTTCTGCCTGTAGGACACAGCATACCTGTTCTGCTTTCACAGGGGTTTTGTGTGGAAACAACTTCATCAAATGTCCCTGATTGCACAGAATTGAAGTGAGAAGATTTAGTCAAGACTGGATCAGCACTTTCTGGATTTCCTGAGTGTACTGGAGCAGTTCAATCAGATCTTTTTTCACAGTAGTCAGTGGACTTCAGTGGTCCACTTTTATTTGCAACAGAGATATATTTTTGAGGAAAGCTTTCCTGTTGAAAATAGAGTTTACCTTTGCTCTATAGTGATCAACACCTCCGGTAGAAAATGTTGCAGGTCTGCAATCCAAAACTTCAAAAAGCATTAATCAGGTTTGATTTCTGTCTCCACACATAGCTATACAAAAATGCAGTCATGGTGGGGCATTGCTGTGGGTTTTTGGTGTTTTGTTGTTGTGGTGGTTGTTTTTGTGTTATTTCTACTTGACCAATTTATAACAGATGTGGTTCAAGTCCTGTCTCTTATATCCTTCTTCATACTCTCAGTTGTGGCAGTGCTTATATAAACCACAAAGACATCACACCGCTTACCCACAGCCATACCACATTCTCCACCTTCCCACATCGTAAGAGACAGGCAGGGTCATTGCAGTTACCCAGACACAGCTGAGGCATCCTGTCTGCAGTGGTGAGCTGCCCATAAAAAGGTTGTTGGAGACCTCATAATTGCCAGTATTTTTTTARAGAAAAGCTGGGGAGCACCAACTGTAAAAAGAAACAGCAGGAAAAGTTTGCAGTGTGACCACAGCCCACCTCCTGGTGGTGCTGCCATCCACGTTCCAGTTGGTTGCATCTAACTCCAGGCTCCAAACCACGTTAGTGAGAACCAAAGTGGTGTTTTGGCKGCTGCCAGGATCCCATCTCAGTAGAAGTGACAGATGCACAGACATCTCAGCTTTAATGCTTTATTGTGTTGCTATATGTTAAGCATTTAAGACATGCTTATCATAACAGTTATGCAGGGATTGCTGTAATATTGAGGAGGGAGACTGACCAAAAGCAACCAAACTGTGACATACCACCCGTAGGTGGTATAGGGCTACTAGACCTCATTTCTAACTTATTTACTGATGCTGAAAATGTTATTAAGATTTCAGTTTGATGAAAAATTCTTTATATTAATAAAAGCCTTGTATATATTCTTCGGATCTATATGACTTGAGAAAGATTTAAAAAATCTATTAATCTTTGGAACTAYCTAAATGTAAACAAAAGTCAAAACCATYTTTATTTCTTTTAGCTATTTTGTTGTCAGAACTTGACCAGTTCAACAGCTGTCTTTGGATTTTCTGAGACTGACAGTCAATTTCTAGTAAAGAGAATAAATTATTTTCCCACTTCAGGTTTTAATTTTACTACATTCAGGGTTTCTAGATACTGCATATATATGTGTGTATATATGTATATGTACATACATATATGTACATACATACATATATACATACATATTTTGACTATTTCTCTACACATAAGCCACAGAGTACCTCATCTTCCTTTCTGTTAAGTGTTCTTCTACTTTTTTAAAGGAGGTACTTGGTCCACTAAGAACTGTGTCTCAGCATAATAAAACTCACTTTATGCCTTTAAAATGTTTATTCAAAGTGGCCTGGCTGGCTGACAGTAGCTGTGTGGGTGGACTGTCCTTGAATTTTGTAGATTTAATTTAGTACTACACAATGCCCAGTGATGGAAAACAGCTATAAATTGTCTCTGCGCAGCCATGCATTATTGATAAAGGGTAGAATAAGCTCCACAATTTCTTTATTTGAAGTTGTTAGTGCAACAGCTGGCTGATTTGTTAAAGTTTTTTTTTCCCTCATACTGGCAGTAAAATGTCTCTTCGTTTTAAGCTTTGAATTTGGACCTGAATTTTGATTTGTGTGACTGTGAAAGCTTGCTTTTTCTGTGGTGCAACTAATTCTGATGGAAGTGTTTCTACTGAATAGAAACAAGTTTCATTTTTAGGAGAGTTAAGCAAACATAAGTTTTACTGTATGCAAAAGGCAAGGCTTTTCTAATTGTCATAAATATTCAGAAATGGAAAATGGAGCATAAAATGTCATATTAGATTTTTAAAAATCCTTTAATATACATGATTTGGCACATTTTTGAAGAAAATGCTTTACAGTGAGTAAGGTGTACTTTGTAATTTCAGTGTTCCTTCAAAGTTTGTGAAAAATCACCATAGCTTTAAATTTGTCAAGCTTTTTTTTTTTTCTCGTGACATTTATGATGAGTCGAGAGTCTACAGAACATAATTTGCATATAAAATGTGCTGTAAACTAAACAGTTCTTTCTCTGTAGTTGAACAAAGGTACAAAGTGCTGCTCAACAGACTGGAAATTAAAATAAATAAATAAAGAAACAGAACTTGCCAGGAAAACTATCAAAGTACTTAGTCTTCCCAACAAATGTACAACCCAGAAGATTCTTTGTGTGCTATAATTCCTGGAATGGGAGCTTCTTGGAGATTATTGTTCTAATATGGTAGCGGGAATGTATGGTTTGTGGCAAACACATACTGTCTGGAGTACAGAATAATTTATTTCCCCCTTTCATCTCTGTGTGCATACTTATCCTTCAGTAGAAGCATATAGACCTCTATAGCTTTTCTTTCCCCTTTGTGAGAGTGTTAAGGATGCTAAGAAGTCTGAATATGCTTGATCTTCATGAGCTATATTGATGTTTGCAATGTTTTCCTTTGTTCTGTGGAGAATTGTTGTATTAATTTAGCTTTCTGTATGTTTACTGTCTTTTAAGGTAAGGAATCATTAAGTAATGAAGAAATTAAAATGGTTGTGTAGTTTCAAATCAGCAGGCAGTAAAAGCTAACGGAGAGGACTGACATGATTGACAGAGGCTTACTGGAGATTTACATTGAGAATAATTCGTTCTTCAAAACTGATGGAAATTGTGGGGTAAATCAAATACAGCGGCTATGAATGATTAAAATGCAGAAGTTATGAATTCTTACTGACTTTGTAAATCTCTAACTCCTTCTCTGCTAATATAAAATCATTTATCTTAAAGGGGTATTGGGCTCTGAGGATTTAAATGAAAGCATCAGCATTTTGAAGTAGATTATTTTGATAACTAAGATCATGAATTTTGCTTGATATATTGAAAGCTATTGTGGAAAGGAATAGGAAGTTTTCCACAGGTCTTCTGATAGGTCTCTGCTAATTCATTTGAGATTGCTTGAAGTGGAATATTTTCCTGTAGCTTAAATGTCTCTATGTATGTGTATAAGTACCTGAAGGGAGGGTGTCAAGGGGACGGGGACAAACTCTTTTCAGTTGCCACRTGTGACAGCACAAGAGGCAATGGACAGAAATTGAAGCACAGGAAGTTCAGCCTGAACACAAGGGGGAATTTCTTCCCTCTGAGAGTGACGAAGCACTGGAACAGGTTGCCCAGAGAGGCTGTGGAGTCTCCTTCTCTGGAGATACTCAAGGCCTGCCTGGATGCAACCCTGTCTAACATGCTGTAGGTGACCCTGCTGAGCGGGAGGTTGGACTAGATGATCTCTAGAGGTCCCTTCCAACCTTACTGATTCTATGATTCTGTGATTCTAATTCAGACCTCCTAACATGGACATCTAAAAATTCTGTACTGATAGAAGATGACACCTTATATTTTGTCTTAGAAAAAATACGAACAGTTAGGTATTTAACACTTTGTTTTTTTTTTTTTTTTTTTTTTTTTTTTTTTTTTTTTTTTTTTTTTTAAATGTGGAGTTAGTTGGTGTGTTTTCACGTGGAAAAAGAGCCAGGTTACTGCAATTCTGGCTTTAAGATTTTCTTCTATCCATATGATTTTGGAGTGTGAGAATGGCTCTGTGTTTGTGTAATTTTTCTCTGAAACAAAAATACTTTGGTAGTGGAGCGTAACTTGAAAGTTCCTGTTCCTGGTATTTGAAAGAGCTGCTTTCTGTGGCATTGCTAGGGATTATAAGAGAAGGAAACATCACAAAATACAAGCGGGAATGAGTCTTTTCTGCAGCTGGGCACTTTCTTCAAGCATGAGTAGAGTTACTCTTACCTCTTCATTTCCCCATCCTCGGAAGTGAATTAGACCTAATCTGGCAGACACAGAAGGTCTTCCAAGCAATTTGACATTTCCTCGCAGTACTAATGAAGCATATCTGAGTCCAGCGAGGCCAAGTGGCTTTCAAAAAGGTGAGCTAGATTAAAAATCTGCTATGCAACTGATGTGAATGTTGCTTGCTACTCTTCCCAGTTCTTTTCTACCCTTGGAAAAGCAGCAGCCGGGGAGGCCTCGGCAGTGGGAAGGATGAGGTGGTAGAGACCGGACACACTCAAAATATGGGGACAGCTGCAACAAAATCCATTCCCTGTCTTCTTTCTATATATGGCTTTTAAAAATACATGCTTGAGTGAAACTAGCATTTGTGAGTGTAGCCACCGAACAGCCACTGCATATGTTGTGAGAATGGCCTTGATGCAAAAGAACCWAAGGGTACTTGATACAAAAACTGAGATTCCCTGAAGAAAACACTCAGAGATGTTTTCTGCCAGTGTGAGGCAATGCAGAGTGGTAGGTGAGCAGTAACACAGGTGGGCTTGGCTGTTGAATACATTCAATCTGACAACCTTCCATTACATTTGAGGTGGTATCTTCCATCCCTTTTCAACTGCACCAGAATATAGCGTGTTAAGAGTGTTTTTGTTTTTTCTCTTTTTCAGTATAAAAGTTGAGGTTTTGGGGGTATGCTTTGATTATTTTTGAAAGCAGTGCATAAAATGTTCTCCTTCTGAAAGGGTGGGGTGGGAGGGCAGAGCAGAGTGTGTGTGGTCGCTCCCATCCCCAGCCAGGTGCAACACCAAGCTCTTTGACAGTGACAAGTCCYAACCTGCTGTCTTGCAAGGGAAAGAAAACTCCTGTTCTTGTCATTCTCCCTTCTCTGGGTATAGAAGGATGTATAAAACTTGGGTGGGACACACTTCAGCGGCATCTTTCAGGTTTGATCAGTGCTACAAAACCTGTCTTGCTCATAAGGTGGATGCCTTTGTGCACCAGTTGCCTCACCATTTAAATTTGCAGTGTGGTGGCCTGTTGCCACATAACCAGCTGAAGCTTTGGGTGGGATTAGTGCTAATTATGAAACCTACATCTGCTCCTATCTGCAGTACAAATGTCAGTTCCTGTTACTAGGTTGCAGGACACGTTTGTAGTTAGTGGGCCACAGGTATGTCATAAAGGACAAACTMTTTTTTTATCTCCCCTTTTTGTTACACTTTGCCCTCCCCTTATTTAAAAGGAGTTTGAATAATAATGAATTGCATGCCAATTTCAGTGAATTACCATGATAATAGCACTGTTATCTGCTCAGAGGGCTCTGTGGTGACAGAAATTGATTCATAGTGAGATCATTTAACAGATTGACTAGGTGCCTAGGTCTTCTTTAACTTTCAGCTGGGAGAGTAATGAATTTTCCACAAAACTTGCTTTAAGTAGGTCTATGTCCTTGAGTGATGTCTGTAACCATGATAGCTCGTCATATTTTGTCTTTCTGGAGTCTGCTGTTGGTCAGCTTTCCAAAACCGTGTTAGTGTTTCCTTTTTTTTGCAGAGGATGGGCCAGTTTATAACCCTTTCCTAGCCACCACTTTCATTGGCTGCTCTTCTACAGTTTCCATGAAATGTGGTGTACTAAGGCACGTTACCCATCTGCTGTGTATACATATATTTAGCCTTCAGGAGCTTTCTTGTTCTTGTCTCCCCCTTTCCTCCTCCCTCCCATGCTGCTCTTAATGAGGTGTACTGGGAGGGCTGCACAGATTTTCCCAGTGCACCTCAATGCAAACGTGGTTAAGTTATATGGGAGATAAACATATGTGGTTATGGGTGGATGGAAACTGAGCTGCGTTTCCTGGGCAAAATAGTTGTGCCTCTTACTAATTACAAGCTAATTGAATAAGCAGTTAGTTGTGTGCTGTTTCTCTGCGCATTTTAAGTATCTGAAACATAATCTGTTCTTAGTGCTGAACTTCGCTTTGAAATGGAAAATAGAGTAAATAACTTGGATGCTTCTAAGKTGTTTTAGAAATTCTTTTGCATCTAGGATACAAGGCTATAAAATGCAGAATTTTGTTTATATTAGCTTGTTTATATTGTTCTAGATAAATAACCTATATTCCTGAAAGTTTTCTGTAGSACACCTACAGGAAAAGCACTGTGTGAAGGTGAGGTTAAAAAATGCAGAATAGGTTTTTGCAGTTGGAGAACCTCATTTTAAGGGGACACCATGAATGATACAGATCTAGAGAATAATGCATCTTACACCTAAGGAATTTTTTTCCCCAGTCGTTTTGTGATAAACACAACTCTTCAGCAGTCCCCACTTTGAGATGGAGCTTGTGGTTTACTTTGGAATTAAATCACATTAGTGGGTCTTGTTCCATTTGTGATATTATTGTCACCTAAAGGGAGGACGAGGGGATCAACGGTCTCCTGTAGTCTGTGAAGACAGGGTTGAGCAGGGTCTCGGTGCAGGSTCATGTCTGGAGAGCTGACAGGCAGCAACTTCTTTGCTCGCTGTAAAGAGACCAGACTTGGTGCTTGGAGTCCATTGCCACGTGTTAGAAAGGGGTTTGTGACTAAGCTTAGCAGATCATTCCTATGAATGTCCTAGATCTGTCTGAGTGCTGTACCCTATGTGCCTGTAAACTGTGGCTTATCAAAAAGCAGTATTTGGTTTAAAAACAAGATTTGTCATTACAACTTTTTAGTTGAAAGGCTGATAGCTACTATCCCTAAAATAGTCCTTGACAACCTCTAAGTTATTTCCCTGAAAGGTAAGCAAGTAATGCTGCTTTATATATATATTTTTTTCCGAACCACTTCTTAAGTCCAACCTTTAAGAGAATGGGTGGAAAATGCATTTTGATCATAATTGCAGCAATACATTTGTGAAGTTAGTTCTCCAGTTTTCCAGAATTGCTGGAAAATGTTTGTGATCTGAGGGGTTAAAAAGCTCCTGTGCCAAATTTGAAAGGGTTACGAGACATTTCATCTTCAGTCTGTCCTCAAAAAAGGAGGGATTATTGCTTGTTGTGACCAAAACAAAAATTGTAGGCAGAGGGAAGCCATTTTCTGACAGAATACTCCACCTTTATGAGTAACATTGCTATCCCAAACTTATATCTCTGCCACATCACTTAAGGTTGCTTCCTTTCATTTTGCTCCGAATTCTGCAATGAAAAAATAAGTATTGACCTTCATCTGCCTTAAAAGAAAAAGAAATGGTTATTACAGCAGGATTCTTGACACTTTAAAAAGAAATGGAGAAGCCAGGAGGCATACCTTTCAGAGTTGTAGTAATTGATGGAATTTCTGTTCAGGGAGGAGTTTGGCGAGGTTAGTGCAAGTCTGGCAGCAGAGGTATGCATCTCATCATTGAATGTACACAATATGTAGTCACACAGATGTATGTGTGTACATGTGTGTGTATATGTGTGTGTATATATATATATATGTATATGTTTATTTATTTAACTTTTATCTGTGGGCTGTAAGGTGCTTCCAAAGTTGCTCTTAGATGTGTCTGAGATCGGATGAAGCGGGTAAGCATAGACTTAAATGCATAAAAATGTCGCTTATTAAGGTTGGTTAACTGGCTTTGGCTTTTAATTGAAAATGCCTAGGGATAAAAGATCAGTAATTTTTACAAAAATTGAATCTTGTTTTGGACAATGGAAGCAACTTTTCTATATATAAAAGGGTGAATTATGAGGGATTGTTGTCTCCCTTGCTATGTGTCTAAATCAACTTATAATCTAATACAGATCACTGGGTAATGCTTGAACTGTATTGGAAATAAGCTTTCTCTTTAGGGACCTAGAAAGAAAGTCCTCAGAAGCTCAAGGAATTTTGTGGGCAAATGCACCTTACAAACACAAGAAAACTTGAGGACATGCATGGGTGATGAATCCATACGTGGTCTGAAGGATTCAGAGAGGAAAAGTGGCTTTCTTCTGCTGATCCACTCTGCTGCCTTGAGCAAGTCCCTTCACCTCTTTCTCACCAGGCTTGGCCCTCAGGGGAGGAGCATCTTCTTACCTAATAGTAGTCCAGCATTAGTTGAATTGCTAACCTATCTACCCATCATTTTTTTTTTGAACATGCAAAAATATTTAAGTATGCAAAGATTTGTATAAGGGCTTTTGAGATAGGTAATTGTTTTTTAATTTCAAAATTGCTAATATAATGAGTTATTGATGCTGCAAGTCCCACACTTTGAGAGGAATACTGTAAACATTACTTCGGCTTTGAAGAGCTTCAGAGATTGACTTTCCTGCTCCCTCTGGAGTAAATAATTAATGATTGTCTAAATACATCTAAAAATCTTTTATTCTTGGGTAGGAAGCTTCTGAAAAGGCTCTCCAGGAGTGATAGTACAGATAACTCATTTAAGTTGGAAAGGACCTGACTACAGCAGTTATTATCCAGAGAACGTAATCTCYCAATGCACATGCTTTTTATATGTGAATAATGAGTATACGGGCAAGACTGCATAAAAAGACAACACAAAAGCCTGTGGGGAGAAGACGGGTGCAAGCGAAGGATATGTAGGAGATAACAAGGCTTCAGAGAACGTGGCAAGCCAAAATGTTTTTCCGCTTGGGGAGACTCTTTTGATGCTGCGTAAGGTTTGTGGTGAGGTATGGACCATAGTGGAAAGACAGTCTTGCTGGAAGGTGGGGATGGTTTTCTGGTTTTCTTTACAGGCCTTGGAAAAAAAATTGAACGTGCTAAGGACTTTGGCAGCAGCCTGGATGTAAAGAAACTGGGAAGAAATTGATTAAGTGTCTCAAAGTTACAAAACTATGTAGTGTTTTAATCTAAATAAACATGAAATGAATACTGCCTCTCTCCTTTTTTTTTTTTTTTTTTTTTTTTTTTTGTAACTTTGGTGAGCACGGGAGTCAAAAGTAGTTCCCTGCCCTGCAATAATGCTCTGTACTGAGGACCCTCTTCCCCCCAAGTGTTCTCGGTAAAGGTTCGTGGGAAGGGGTTGCTGCTCACCTCTGCCCTGTGGAGCAGTTCTCGGACAAAGTGAGAGAAACAAACCAAATTGTTACTGAGGAGTCAAATAGTTCACCGTAAAGGGAAAAATAAAATAAAAAAGGTAGAGAAACAGGTGATCCTGKTTTTTTTGTGCAAGTTAGTAGCAGTGGAGAAAATACATCCTCAGACAATTCTGAGCGTTTTCCCTTAAGATGTTAGTACTCTTTTTAAGCAGAATTTAATCTGTGCGACTACAGCTCTGTAGAATTAGCCAGGTGTAGCAGGAGTGTGTCAGTCAGTCATCTCGTGGGAATGGCTGTCTTTGATCTGGTCAGGGAGGAATTTGAAAAACACAGAAAGGCGGTTAAAGTTGTGAAAGCCGTTTGATTGATCACTAGTTTTTAAATTCCAAGTGCAAGTTCTGGGAGTGTCTTCATGATAATAGTGTGATTAAAAATAGTTCATAGGAGTAAATATGTTGATACATAGTTAATCTGTGCAGCCTACAGCTGTTTTTTTTTTTTCCTGTGTAAATCTCAGTAAATACAATGATTGGATTCCATTTACAGAGATAGCTTGGCAAAAGCAAAGAGTTCAGTGAGAATGCCAGAATTTTGCAGTAGACCTTGTGTGTTGTTTTGTTGCAAATGGCTTCTGCCTCCTCTAGAGAGAAGGTAGGCTTTTTTTTTTTTTTTTCTTTTTTAAAAAAAGGGCAAAATTGAAAATTTCCTTGGATTTTTTTTCCCCTCTCTTTTTTCTTTCTTTCTATATTTTTGCTGTTCTTGCGTTTTCTCCACTGACTGCTTTGGAAAGGCCTTCTGATTCCATAATTATGTTGTATCATGGATATTACTGTAGCATCATACTGATTCATTATATCTTGCCAGTGTTCCCTTTCAGAGCAGTGAGAAGCAATGAGCCTGAAGCAGATTAACAAATCAGCTGAAGGTGCTGTCCTTCACAAAACTGTTATCAGTACTGTATTCACTATTAGTACACCGTATCACGAAATAGCTGTAGAAGAGGATTTTAACCATGGCTTGACTAATGCAGCAAGACTTCAACTAGATACTAGTGTCACGTGTGGAGTTCTTCCCTCTTGCCAAGTGTTTAATTAGACATCTTCAGTCATGTACGCTCAAAAGACAGGAAAGCACTGATCTCCAAGGTCAGTCTTGCTTCTGAGTTTTTCAGTGGATGCTGGGGTAAGTGACTTCCAGTGGAAGTGTCTCAGCAGGTCGTCTGTTACTTATGTGTGTGTGGTTTTTTTTTGTTTTTGTTTTTGTTTTGTTTTTTTTTTTTTGTGACTAATATTCTTGAATTAGTTGATAAGGCTAGCTGGATATCCTACTATAATAAAAACATCTTAGTCACATAAATAATATGTAAAAAATACACCTTTCTTTAGAGTTGGGCTACAGGACTGAGAACTAAAATGGCCTTGTCTTCTCTGTAAATCATTTTTCTGGATAGAGTAGGTATGGCTCTTACAGAGGGCAGGATATCAGCTCATTTTCATTGCTCTGTGTCCTCAGAAGGAATAAATTGGGCATGACAGGACAGAACTGATGGAAGGAAGATGGGAGCACCAGGAAAAATTCATAGCTGGAAAAATGAAGGAGGTAGAGGTATAGGTGAGTTTTATCATGCTTTAGCCATCCTTTTACGGCTCTTGCACAGGGTGGAACAGCTGTGTCTGTGCACGATCTGATCTTTTCCTGAACATGAAAATACAGTCCAAATTCTTGAATATTTTTGTAGATTGGCTGCTTGAAGGGACTGTAAAACGTAGTGGGTCATATCAGTGATGCACGGATGTTGCTGATTCTCTTTTATACTTTCAAACACATCCCTGTTGCTCTCCGTTGAACAAAAAGAGAAAGAATCAAGGCCAAATTTTTGAATTTATGACTTCGTTTGTAATGGGATGTTTATAAATGCAAATTAAGCCACTCATTCTGGGAGTAACAAGAGAGAACTAGGTAGAGGGAACTGTTCAGAGCCCAAATACCAGCCAAGCTCTGTGAAGGGGATTGAGAATATTAGCAAAAGCTGAAGTTTGACCATATTGCACCAAATTTATTGCTCCTGTTCCTTCCTTCCACAGCTGCTTGTTCGTGACATTGCAGCACCCTTTCTCCAACCTTAACACAAGTGCCTGTGTGTCCATGTGGCAGAATAAAAGAGAAGCTGATCTAGCTGGAAAAAAAAGTGCAAAAAGAAGAGGGGGGGGAAATAAAAAGAGAGGGAGAAGGGAGGCATTAATTCTCAGCTGGAGAAGTTTCCCAGTCCAGGTCAAAGCTGTAACGTTGTGCCAGGGACAGAAGAGGAGTAGGAAAGTGCAGTGAGCAATGCGAAATGTGACTGGCTACTTAAAAGCAAACTAACCGGACAAAAGGAAAAAATTTCTGCTGTGTTAAGGAAGTGAATCCATTGAGTCAGACTCTGTGTAGCGGGAGGGGGGACTATACTGTTTTTCATACAGACCAATCCAACAAAGTTCTACATTCCAGGACTTCCCTCCCCCCCTCCCCCCCCCCGCAAGCTTAATGCTTATGCAATGGGCAGTGAGGTAAAGTTATTCAGCTTARTTAAGAGGCTGTAGTTCTTCATGTTTAAATCCATAAGCATACACCTTTGAGAAGATGGACAAACATGCCAAAGATCACGGGTTCATTCTTTTGTTTGTTCTAACTAAAGTAACTGGTACAAATTGTCTGACTACGGATAATAGCAGATAGCTCCAATCTTCTTTCCTCTATGTCCTTAAGGAATAAAAGTAAGATTTCCTGCAGAGATTTTTGAAATATTTCTAAAATAGCTATTAATGCACCTTAAATCTGAGTGCTTTCTGTCCTCTCCTGGGAAGCAGGGGGCCTTTTGTTCTGGATTCCAGCACTCTCACACAAGTGAAAATGTGCATTTTAATGTGTTTTTTTTTTGTTTGTTCGTTTTGTTTCATTTTTTTGGCAAGTGGTCATTGGTGTGGCTTTGCTGCTTGAACTGCATGAGTCTCTTTTCTGAAGCAGTGTTGTGGAATTCGAGAGGAGATTTTGGGGTCTCAGCAAAATCGTGAACCCCATAGGACGACTGGGTTATGTCTGCCTGTATCAAGGAGAAGTTTGTTTCTGAGAAGGAAACTTCTGCTTAATGCAGATGTGACCTGTAGTGTCCATTAGATGGCTCTCTGTTTTGGTACATAGCATGTGTCTGTTAAACTATGCACAGACTGACTTTAAGAGGCCATTAGCTCTCCTTCTGCCACATCAGAGTGAGAATAAACCAGAGGCCAGGCCTTCAGAGGTCCTCAGAAGCCAGTGACACTGGAAAACCTGAACATCTCCCATCTCTCAGCTTACTTTCAGTTGTTGTATTCTGAGAAGATAATTGAAAGTAGCATTTTTGTCTGCCATAATGCATAAATGAAAAATAATCAATTTCATTCTGAAAAGTACTCTCTCTTGTAAGAAACTGAAAAGATCATGATGGTGCTCACAGGGATTATGGCTCCTTCCTATGATGAGCAAGGGTACTGCAAATTTCGAGCTGCTCTCTTGCTTGCCTTTTGAATGAAAACCATGGAATTGTTTTGGAAATGAGGAAAGAGGAGGAGTTCCTCAAGCTGTTAATGCTGAAGAATAATGATTACAATTCAAGTAGCTGCTAGTTATCACACACTGTTTTGTGAATGCTCTGAATGTCTGTGGGCAAGGGAAATAAGAGATCAAGGATGTGCACAATCCCCCTGTAAGGTCACAGCAATACGGCAGAGCCTCAGGCTTTATTTCTTCGTGTTGCAGATCCCTTCTCCACCCAGGTCTCATGCCTGTGGGAGGCCACAGAGAAGTGGTGAGAGCTCCGTCATGCTCATGGGGGACAAGAGAGGTGGGTTGTGAACAGCACTGAGGTTTTAGCAGCCAGTGGTTAGGTCAGCTTAGACGTGTTACAGAAGTCCTGATTTAAGGATCTCCACTGACCCAGAGTAGCCCTGTGCAAGGGGGCTGTGTGCCATTTGCACCGCTCTGCAGCTCTGCCCAGCGAGTGGACATGGGTATTTGCTCCCCAACTTATTTGCCCTGCACAGACCAGGTTTCTTGAGGGAGGAATTCTCTGAGGAAATGCTGAGGCTTTTTCCCATTTGGCCCTTGATATCAGTTCCCTTTCTGAAGGGTAGCAGGACTGCTGGCTGAAGTTCCCATATGCCAGGGATGAGCTTTAGGGAAACATCCTTAGACTCACATATTGGGGGAGACAAACTCCAAGAAATAGTGTTATTTACTGTTTTTGGTGTCCTAGCAGGAGACTSTGCAGGCTTAACTGGTGCTTTTATTTTAGCAAGATTTTATATTGAATCTGCTGTGCAGGATGTGTYTTCTGTGACAGTACCTGCTGATGCACAGTCGAGTTAACACTGTTGAAAAGGTTTGATTGCATATGTGCTCTGTGCTTATTTGATTCTCTACATAGGGTATATAAAGTATGATGAGAGTTTGCTGTATAACTTCAGTCTCTGCAGGCTAGCGGTTGACAACTATTTCTTTGCCTGTTCTTTTCTTTTTCTTTCCCCCCYTTTTTTTTTGAGAGTTTAGTGGTTTCCCAAGAGTGTTCTGCTTTATGCTTGAGAGCATTTTCATAAATCTTTATTATAAGCCTGTCCCAAGGTGCATATAATATATGAAGGAAACAGAAAACTTCAGGCACACACAGTGATCTTGGGAAAATGAGTCTAAATTGTGATTGTCTACACAGCAAAGATACTTCAGGTGCTTAGTTGTGCTTGGGTGAAGAGAAACTTGTGGTTTCTTCTGTTAATGTTGTGTTTACTGTGCACCTGATCCTTAGAAAGGGAGTTATCTCTGGCACTATTTGGACAACAGCAATGACTGAATCCCGAGAAATCTCCTTGTCCAYGTGTTGTTTTTGTATTGGGCTCTGCATGTGTTTGTGTGTCCCAAGTTTTAAGTAAAGGGAAGATTATATGTTGCATCTAACAGTATCTGTAAATCTGTTTATTGTTTTTTTCTCATCATTTCTTTTTTCTATTATATCCCAGTATCAATGCATAAAAATACAACCTGCTTCTAAAATGGAAATGAGGTTTGAAACTTGGCTGTGGGTATTCAGAAGCACAGTTCACTTTGTACCAAAAGTGTTGAAAGCAGTGAAATAGTGGGAAGGTTCCCAGAGCTTCTGAGCCATCTGTATCACCATTGCCAGAAGCACTCTGGCTAGGCAGAAAAAGGGGGGTGGTTGGACCATGATATTCATTTATGGCCCTTTTGAGGCTTGTAGACCAGGCCTGCAGGGAAGTTTGAGGTGCTGCAATACATCGCCGGGGCTGATGAGCATCACTGGGCTGGCTGCCAATGTGGTGCTAGCAGTCATCTCTGAAATGGCACAGATTTCCTCTCTATTACAGCAATCTTTCATTAGTTTTTCTGTGGTGAAGGCAGTGCTGTCATGCCATTTTAATATCTTTCCTAATTCTTGGTGCTTCCAGAGCCTTGGACAAAGGTGTGCACTGAGTGTGCATGACAGCCAGGCACAGGCACTTCGAGTGTTTGCCCTCGCTGTTGTCACCCGTGTCTCCTTTGGCTGTGCTGTGGYTGCAGAATGAGCCTGGAAATGTGACAAGAGGAAATGTAGGTTTTTCTTATCATGTTATTCTTAAGCACCAGGTGCTTATGCGTGCAGCAGTTGTGCTCAGTCTCTTGTACACCAGACTGCCTCCTTTGGATCCAGTAGGACGTGCAGGTGGGACATGATGTACACAGAGGTCCTCTCAGTAGGATCCACTGAACATGCTACCACACCCGCAGTATGTTCTGCGCACACTTTCGTTTTCCTGATGTTTTCAACAGCTCCCAGCAATGTCTGTGGTGTCGGGTGGAGTGTCACCTGGTCAGGAAGCTTCACTGTTCCCAAAATGTTCTGAATAAGTCTAGGAAAGAATTACAGTCCACGAGAAAGATAATCCATGYGGACTGATTGTTAAATACAAGGCCACTACCAGGGTTTTGACTTAAGTGGAAATGGGATTGTTCTTAATCTGTTCTGCAGTGTATTGTAAAAAAAWTGTGCTCTTATTATTGCACAACGCCAATACTGTACAAATCATTCTGCTTTGGTTTCAGTATCATGTGCAAGTGAATTAATGTAAGGATTTGGATAAGTGGCTCAATATCAGTCTTCTACTACCCTCCGTGTCTCCTAATGCAGAAAACACAAGGGCCATGCTGAACAGAAGGGTGAATGAACATAGCTGAGTTAGATAAGCTTGTGGTGCAGTGAACAGAGTTACTGACTCCAGCTGTCCACCGCTGGTGTTTGTGAGAAGGACGTGACCGCCACTGAGAGCAGGCATCCCACGCCACACACCTTTTCATGCTTTACTTGTTGTAAAGGTGCATGAGCAGTATTTTAAGAAACATGTTGAAGGCTCTGCTTTTTGAATTTCAGAATATTTGGGGCAGAAAGTAGCTCCAGGAGGTTGTGTTTCCCTTAGGGCTCTGCTCTCCCCTTACCAAAGCCCTAGTGCAGCATGCCATAGCATATAGCTCAAGAGAAAACAAGGTGCTGCTGCGCATAATCCCCAAGATACAGAGCTTAAAGTGAGCAAGGAAGAGCAAACACAGCAAACACCTGAAGCTCCTGGAGCCTCTGTGGTGGGAGCACAGCAGCCGTCTGGCAGCAAGGGACCTCCATGTTTTTCTCAAACCACTTGAGGACCAGCCCACTTGAGGACAAAGCTGTTGACTCTGTCTCTGTGCATCTGCATGAGTATGCCCTGAAGGATGTTCTGTCTCTCTCTCTGTTCAACAGGATGGTCTCCTTTGCAAATAACTGCTTTTCATAACATGCTGTGTGTATAAATAAACCATGCTAATGAGAAAGCTGGGCAGATTCTCCTGTTATCCACCTGGGAAAAACAAGAATTCCACTCAACCTGCTGTGGGTGTGGGAAGGGGCCTTTATTTCCTAGTCACTGACAATCCCCGGATTTGTTAGGCTTCTCTCMAGGAGTGTGCAATTTTTATTAGGCATTCCTTAGTAAAATATCCCATTTGCAGATACCTCTTCTCCCTTCTCGTCCCTCCCCCCCCCAACAAGTTCTCTCTGCGGCCAATGTTGTACAACCTGGCAGAGAGCTACTCAAGTATTTCCATGCCTTTGAAATTTAGTTGGAAATTCTGGGTAAGTTTGGCATGTGCCTGTGGAAATAGGAGGCAGAACCTGTACTTCCTTTGAAATGTAGTTCAAAATCCAATAGAAAGGCTAAGTATTGATTGAAAAAAAACAGTTGAAAAAACAGCTGTCTGGAAAACTTGAATAAAAATGCAAACTCTGTCTGCTTAGGCTCTTTCCAGAGTTACAGAATTTAGCATGCATTTATCCCTAAAAAGATGATTCTGTTCTTCTGAAGTATTTTAATGTCAATTTAAACCACTTCTGTTAATGCTGCTAGCAGAAGAAACTTGGACCTCGGTTGTGCTTTCTATCACTTTATTCTGTCTTACTTGTATAAGTGTGCATGTACTGGATCAGTTTTGGCTCCACAGAGAACAGTGTTCTCTGACAGTGGCCAGAAAAAGATGCCTAGGGAAGAATGTATGAACAGGGCAAGCACATAATAATGTATCCTCAGCATATACTCAACCTCTAACAATTTGTGGTTCAGAGCTTTCCCAAACCAGAGGTAGTTTCTTTGTCTTTTAATAGCCCTTGGTGGACAAATTCATTGCATTTTCTTCTATTATTTCTTTTTTTAATCTGTGTAGACTTTTAGCACCTTCACATCCTGTGGCAAGGAGTTATTTAAGTTGCCTGTATGTTGTGTCATCTTTATGTTCTCTTTCTATCATGTCTGATGTCTCCAAGTTTTGTTCCTATTCATCCTTTTAAAGCTACATTTAACATTGCTTTTGGTTAATGGAATTTTCAGTATGAATGCAGACTTTTGAAATTAATAGTTTTGTTTTTATTCCCACTGGTGTATTTGAAAGAGATTGTAAATATACAGAATTTCTCCCTCCTGCCCAAGCTTGTACTGATAGCTGAGTACTGGGAAAATACCTGTTTTTTCTTGTTATTGCGAGAGGCTTGTTGCCTGACTCTTAGCTGAACTGATTAAAAAAAATATGATTGTGGAACTCTTAAATGTATTTTTTCTACTTTCATTTTGAAGCCCTTTGAGTAATTCTAGCCTTGAAAGAGGAGGAGGAGAGCAGGAATCAAGGAGATCCTGTTCCACCCTTGCATACTTTAATAGAGAGGTGGGGGCTTTTACATATTTAACAGAGACTTGCTTCTTTTTTCATGGTCATAGTGTTTAGTAGTCATCGCTTGAATGTGAGAGAGGAGGAAATGTTAGTGTCTGCCAGTAAAATTCCTTTCCCTCCTTGTTGCTCAGGTTTGGCCTCTTAATTGTCATGATATCATCAGCACTAATGCTCACCAGCTCGGTGCAGATGGCGAGACCTGAATTTCCAACCTGGTGAGCTAGGCAAGGGCAACCACGGAGCCTACCTTCCTCCCGGACCAAAGGACTGTTTTTTCTCGCCCCACTTTGCAGCTGATCGCTTTTTGGCAGGACTTGTTGGCAGGGTGAAATCTGCCAAATCTGCCAATCTGCCAAAGGGTGCCCTTTGCATGGAGCCGCACGAGCACTGCCCACCGGCGTAGGGTGATAGGGTAGCAGCAGGCTGGCTCCAGCTAGCCCCGACCCGGCACGGGGGGAGGGATGGAGCCGCAGATAATGCAAAAGCCTCCTAAATTCACAGTAATAGCTGGCTGCTTGTGTCTGTCCAGGAGGGTTTTTTGCCATTCTGGCATGATTGTCCTGACTCCTTTCAGGAGGCGAATGCCATCATCTCAGTGACCTTGATGTCTTGGGGATTGCACCTGCAGCCTCCACCCCTGCCCTTACGTTTCAATAAGCTGGGAAAGGTGATTCTTTCTATTTTTCCTTCCCTCCCGCCCTGTTTTTAAATAAAAGCTTGACTGTGGTAATGGATCTGTTCAATTTGAGACAAAGCCTCTCTGTTGCTGAAGAAAAACAAAGCAGTAAATACAGGTGACTATGGCCTTGTCCACATGCAACGAGGCTCAGTCTCTTGATTGCAGGGGTGACTGGGTTTATCCAGGGGCTGCCAGTGCTGTGGCCTCATTTACATTTCTTCTCATAGCACCATCCACTTTTCTGAAGTTAACTTTCTCCAAGTGAAAAAGCTTTGTAGTTCCACTAGAAAAAAAGGTGCTGAACTGGGGCACGTCCATGGGTTAAGTGGTGATCTCGCCTCTCAGTGCTGCTTAAAAGTACAGATGAGCGAAGTGATGCAGAGATTGCCTGTTTTCCATGGTGTCTGGGAAATGTACATGGGCTCCTGGGATTTTTTTTCCAAAGACTTTCAGGGCACTGCACTGAAAAGCAATTGATCAAAATGTAGAATCTCTTTCAGATTGTGCCAGTAGTAAAAGTATTTCTTGTTTAAATAAAAAGCCTTTTAGACTCTTGCCAATATACAGGTGCCTGTGTTTAGACCCTCCCTTCCTACACCTCTGTTTCTTTTTTGTGTGTGTGAATTGATGGAACTAATTACTTTTTACAAAACCAAGGAATTTGTCTTTCTATGCATTATCATTAATAGCAAGTGTGGGCAGATTGCTACTTTTTGAGGCCGTTAGCTCCAGCAGCATGAGGAAATTCATGTAAAAGCTGTGGTACTAAGGAGAGTCTCTGTTATTAGCACGAAAACCTCTGTCCCTGCTCCTCAAAGGAATGCTGGGCAGAGTGACTGTGCAAGCACAGTGCCTGARAGCCGTGTGACTAGGGTAATGCACAAATAATAATTCTATTGTAAGAAGTGCCACCCGCTTGGGGTGAGGCTGCGTGTTTTTCCCRTGGGCTGACACCTGTGGGATGCGTTTCACACGGTTCCCAGGCACACCCTGGTTTCTGTGTAATTGGCATGCTTATTAAAAGGAGAGCAGGAAAAACTTTTGTGTTCCCAATACCCAATAATAAAGTCTAATTTCTGTCTGTGGATACTTCTTTCTTTCCTAGCCCTCATTTATGTGAGATCTCTGGGCATTGCTCAACAGTAAGAGATATCTGTAGTGGCCCCTGAGTATGAATGAGAGGAGGGCTTAAAAATCTCGCCTCTTTTCTCTGGTGCATATGAGACTAGTGCACTCACAAGCTGCCTTGCACGTACAGCTGGCAGTTTCCCTTGTGCACTCTTTCTCATGGGTTTTCTCACTTTCTCACTTTCCTTCCTTCTCAAAATCACAACTTTTTGCACTAGGTGGCGGTGTGGATAGTTCCGTGGGAAAGCTTATTTTAATTGTGAAAATTGTCAGAATGACGGTTTAGAGCATTCAGCATAAAAACTGCATCCCGCAGCAATGACAGGAGCACCTTTTGCGTCACTGCCTGCCTGCTGCTCATCCGTGTTGAGGAGAAATCGGTATTCTAGCTCTGAAAAGCTTTGGCAGGAGCTCCCCATTCTCAGAATTGCAAATTAACACATTTTTCTTCTTTTTGCTTCCTTGTGCATTAAAGAAGAGCTAAAGTCCCGTAGGGCTGAGTAGTCATTTACTCACTTCTAAAGACATGCTGATACCTGAGCTGCTACATGTGTAACCCATGAGAAGGATTCTACTGAAGGCAGAAGGCGTTGGGACAACTGTTAAACCTTTAAAAGCATCTTGAAATAATTGACTGTTATTACAGATTCCCAGCAAACTATTGACAGTAGATGAATAGGCATACCCAGCAGAGATATCTTGAAGGAGGTATTCCATCAAAATTAAGAAAAGATGGCATCTTCCTTATATTCATATTAAAATATTAAGAAAGATGAAGAAAGAAACTTAAGTGAAGCAGCAGGATATAAGATGCTTCTCCAGCAGGATGTAATCTGTTGATCAGCTTTTAAGATCAAGTTAATGCCACTGCTAGGAGAAATAATTATGAAACTTTTAATTGAAATTGGTCAGTCAGGTCCCAGATGCCCTTGTGTTGTAGTGACAAAAACTTTTCTGGACTTGTGGAAGCTGCAAGAAATAAGAAAAAAATAAAAGACTTTTCTTTTTTTACAGGAAAAATTTTAGCAGACAATCAACAGGAGGAATAAACCTTGGTTTGCAAACTGTTGAACCTGATGCTTATTAAGCAAGAGCTAATTAGTGCATGCACTCTTATGTGTGTCTGTATAATTAAAGCTTTCAAATAAAAATGCACCTGCTTTTTATAATGGCATTGAAAAGAAAGCAGGCAGGTTTGGGAAAAATAATGTAATTATTTGAAGTTCAGAGTTATTTTAAATGAGACAAGTGAATTGGAAGATACTGACTTGCATTCTGTATGTAATTGCAAAGAGCAGCTGTGAATTGGTCTGGATTTCTGTGTCATGACTGAAAATTTGTAAAGCAGTAGTGCACTGTCACAGCTCAGTCCTTGTATGCAGTGATTTATAGTATAGCTCTGGGAAGACCTGGAAGGCCAATTAGGAACCTGCAAACGTGACAAAGGACCTTCTTATACAATTACTTTGCTTTGACTGAGTGGCAAAGTTAGAGGACTATGCAAAATAATTGCCATCTGAATGTGAAATTCTTATCTTGTTACTTCAGGGAGTCTTTGCAGCTGGAAAATGGCCCTGTTGTAAGTAGCGGGTAACTGGAAACAGGGTCGGAGATGAGCCTCTTGCTGAAGGGGTATATTATTTCTAAATGCAACTCCTGGTATGTTTCTTGCCTCGCTTAATACATTTCTGGCAATTCTGTTGGCTGCAGCACTGAAAGTTGTTACCAGTCTCTGCTGCTGCTGGTTCTAGCCTGTTTTCTCACCATCCTGCTTTAATTGCTGTCTCAAATGTGTTTCTGCTTCCAAAATAGCATTTCACAACCATGCTGCAGGTTGTGGTCCTTCATACTACTAATGAAATCAGGTTTCACCCACTTACAAAATCTCCTTTGCTAAACTGTTAAACTAATTAGCGTAGTAGTTTAGTCAAAGCTGTAATTTACTTAGCTGTAGTCATGAGAAAGATGGSGTTGCTTCTTTCAAATTGCTAGGATAACACTTCTTTAAATAAAGAATTAAGCAATCTCTGTCCTTCCCATCCTGTTTTAAGATAGGTAACCAGGTTAGAGCCACAGCACACTGTATGATCAGATCAGTGCACGTTCGTGGAAGTGTCCAGCCTTCCTTCTAGCGTAAATAAGCAGTGGTACTTTTCATGAAAGAGGTTAAGATATTCTGAATAAAGAAAATGAAGTTGTTTTGTCCATAAAATCACACAGCATGTCCATGCTTAAAAAAGAGTGTGTGTGTGGGGGGGAAGTATACTTCAGTTATTGCCTTCTCTTCTATTTTCTTCGCCTATCTTCTATTGGAAAAGGATAAAGCAAACAAGAATGTTTTTACTCTTCTGCCTCCTCTTTTTAAATTAAGCAAAAATATCCCCTCTAGAGCCCTTCTGCTCTGTTTCCCGTTTATGATTTCCTCCATCAGAGCTTTCTACAGTATTTGCTCTGCAAACATTATAGAGGAATATTTCTGGAAAACTGGTTCCCTGGGGCAGCTTAGTAAGAATCACTGTTATTTGTCTCCCTGAGGTACTAAACAAATAAACAGAAAACCCTCAACCCCTCCCAATTTAGAGTGAAAGGTGACCTTAAAAAGAGCTAACTGTCTGATGAAAAGATTGTGGTCTGCCAAAGATAAACAGAAATAAATACATGCTATAATATGTAAGTTACAGAAAATTGAGTAATAACTAGTTTACATTATGCCATAACCACTGGGCTGATTATGTTCTAAGTCAAGGATATTTCTGTGAGTAACAGAGGAGAAATTTATTGTTAGGAACAACTGCAGTGCTGTGGCCAGATGGGAAGGGAAGCTTAATATGTGCAGCTGTGTCTCACTGATGTGGTACCTTTTGCAGCAGTGACGCCTCTGTAGGAAAAGTTTGGATTATTACAAAGAAAGCTCTGCCCAGGGATCTTGGCACAGTTCTCTTGTTTTTGGAATTAGGATCAAACTACTTTAGAGGAAAGTTTTCACACCTTGCAGAGTTGATGAGCAGCATCTGCAGTTGAACGAGCTGGTCAGCACTTCGAATACTTTGCCTGTAGGAACTGACCAAGTCTGGAAAGGGAGTTGCAAGGTTGGGGCTCACAAATTTAGGACTACTGTTTTTCAGCTGAGGTGTTGGAAGGCAGCCCTCCCAAGGCACAAGCACAGGCTGCTTTTCTAAAATCCATTATGCTTTTAATGGGAATGATAAATCAGCAATTATGAAATATCTTAGTGTCAACTTAGAAAATCTTATTATGCTGAAATAAGGTAGGTCTTTTAAAATGGAATGGATAAAATCTAGTTTATCCTGTTAAAAGTAAGTAAAAAGAAAAAAAATTTATAGAGAGAATAAGATGATCTTGAACTCTTCTCTGAAAGTTTTGGCCTCCTTTCATGGAGTTCAATTAATCTGCAAATTATTGGACAATTTACAAGTTTTTGGAGTGGATTACAAACTTGAGCAACAGGCTGGTATTAGGTGAACCAAGCTGTTGATGTTAGGGCTCTAATCCTGGTGGAATATGTGCACAACTGCACTGACCTGGTCTGGACTCTGCCGTGAATTTCCTGGAATGTTGCTTGTCAGTTGGCATGGGTCAATACTTGCACATTTTTGCTGGGAATGCTTGGGAAAGTTTGAGTGTTTGTGCATCCGGTACTTACCAATTGTTAATATTCTGCATGATATTCTGCAAAATAGGTGGCAGTAATACCACAGGGTTTGGTGGTAGCTTTTAGCTTATCAACTCCTGGTGCTCACTGACTTAAGGTGAAAGAAGCAGTGAAACTGGGAGGCAGGGGTTTGGTTTGGGGGTGTTTCCAGAGCGGATGGCTGCCGCTTAACCATATCTCTCTTGGCTGGCCACACTGTGCTTGCTGCCTAGAGTTGGACCTGGCATCTTGGGCTCATTTGGGAAAATAAACTAGCAAAGTGTCCTCATGGGTTTTTTTGGGGGGGTTGTTTGATTGTTTTTGTTTGTTTGTTTGGATTTTTTTTTCTTTTTTTTTTTTCTTTTTTTGGGGTCCTCAGAGGTGGCCTGCTATGGATTTGCCTTGTCTAACCCCAGGGAAAGTGAGACCATGCAGGAGGAGGGACTGGTAGTCCAGTCACTCATGGGTATGAGCGTGTGCTGGATGGGCTGGCAAGGGTAAGGACCTGGAGGTTGAAACAACGCATCCAAAACCAGCAGCAGACAGAAACTTATTCTACTTGTTTCTATTGAAACCTGCTAAAATCTGCCCAGTTATGGGCCTCTCTTAATAGTAGGGAGGGAACAAATGTCTCAGGTAAYTCCTGTCCAGCCTTGAGTAATTTCTGACCATTTTCTTCATCTCAAGGAGCTGGCCTTTTTCCCATGCATTGCTACAGGATGCCTGCTGCCCTTACAAGCTTACCAGTGCCARCTGCAGCTACCTGTGCAGCTGGGCCAGCATGTCTCAGTGGCTTGCGCTTGTGTCCTTGCCCTCCCTCTGCAAGATTTAGAGTAAGGTTCTGAATGTCTTCTCAAGAGGTCAGTATGTTTGTTCTGATGTGTGTTCTCACCAAATCATATTTAAAGTTGTGAGGCAGAGCCACGCRTACGTGCTTCTTAGGGAAAGATCTGTTTACATAATCTTTCTACCCACATAAAATACAGATCCTGTTTGGATTAAGATCTGGAGTTTGGGACAAATTTCAGAGGCTTTTAGGAGTGTAAAGTTGTAGTTACGCACCGAGTATGTTGCCAGCCTGACTATCAAAATGTACTTTTTAAAAAGGATGCAACTGCAGCAGCAGACTGATGCCCTTTGAAAATCTAACAAGGTCCTCATAATGCCTTTAAATTTGCCCCTCATCAGCAGAGGAGGAGTTTGGCAGTCAGGAAGAGGACTGATTAGGACATAAAGAGTAAAGGCAATAAATCAATAAACTTAGTAACTGTCTATGATTAGAGGTTGGTGTGAGTGAGTTAGTAGGAAGTGATTAAAACRCATGGGAGATTTGGTTATCTTTTTATTCTTCTTAATTATTCTTTCTACTCTAACCAATGCAAATTTCCACCCATGCTGCAACTATGAGCTAGTGCCAAACACAGCTAGCCCTCCCTGGGGAATATTGAAAAGTATTGATGCTTCCTCAACAGTCTTGTCTTTTCTCCATCCCATCCCTATTAGTGGCTGCTCTGCAGCGATATGCAATGCTGTGCCCATTGATATTTTTTGGCAATCTTGGGAATAAACAGGAGAGGCTCCACCTGAACAGTGGTTAAAAGCCACCGAGTTTGATACTAGAGGCAGAATAGAAACACTCATTCCTTCACTGTGGCCCTCAGACAGAACTTAAGTGTTGTAGCTTGAATGTGCAAAGATAAATTTTTGCTACGGTTAATTAATGTACCACTGTTTGTCCAAATTCAMAAAGTTAACTTTTTAGAGAAAAATGTGATTGCAGCTGGGTACATGGGCCGGAACTTTTKTTTATGTAGAATCTTATTTTATTCTGAAAACTTCTGGCTTTGTGCTATTATAAAATCTTACTCTGAGATGGATTTTTTATTTGTAATCATGTTGTTCAAAGTCCATTTGTATGTATCAATTGGTGATATCATGCAGGATTTTAAGGGGCACTGTAGAGACTGGAAATGATCAAATTTTGGAGAGAAAATGGCTTTCYATAGCCCTAATTGGGTATTTCTAAGATTGACTCCGTTCAACACTTAAACTTACAGTGTCTTACACTGATAAAACTGATATATCTCAGTGCCGTAGGGGACAGAGCTCAGAAATGTGTCATCCTCATAACAAATTAAAGCTGAGGTGAGGACAACGGCTTGTGGAACATGTTTTTCTACTGTATTTCTCTTTGCAAGATGAATGGATGAAACTGACAATGTTTTTGAAGGGGCATTCAAATTCATTGGTGTTGCTTGCTGTCTCTTTGATTTTGTCCTTGTGTTAGAAAATCACARACAGATTAACCTGTACTTTCCAATCAGTTAAAACCTCAGGCTGCAATGTTTGTATCTGCTGTAACTCAGGCCTTAAAAGTTGTTCAAGGGGTGAAATTAATTCTTTAGGCACTAGCTGTGGCTTTCCGTCCTGAATCAACACTACCTCACCATCTTGTATCAGCATTTTTTAGTAAGATCAAATTTATATTGACAGGTAATATTCATATCTCTTGAGTAGTTTTGATTCCAAGGGAAAATGTGGTTTTTTTAGTAAGTTATTTTCACAGTTGCTTTTGACTGGTATTCTGTTATTGCAGGCATGAAAGTAGACATGAATCCTGCAGCCGCTGGCTGGGGGTAGTCAGTACATTAACTGTTCTTGAGAATATACAAAATTTCTTCTGTGTATGTTTTCCCACCTTCTGTAAGCAACTTGCGTGCTGAGAACTAAATGTTTCCTCAGCAACAGCATTCCTTGTGCTGCTGTTGATTGCTTCAAGTGAATAAAGCAAAGTGGAATTTCTTAAGACTTCTTCACACTTTTTAATGCTTTTACTTTCCCAGCAAGCAGCTGCTCCCAAATGTTATGTCTCTTCAGGTTTTGCCTTCCCACGTATTTGCTRATTGGCACCTTTGGCAAAGTTTCTGTGTCTTTAGTCTCCCCAGGCATAGCAGCCACATGCAAAACACTTTGGGAGGGGTGATAAGAGCAGAGTTCACTTGCGCAGCTGTGTGTATTAGGATGTGAGCTAAAAACTGCCCCAAATCCAGTATGCGCTGCCAGAAGTCAGCACACAGAGCAAGTGTTGGTCACCACATACAGGGAGGTATGGTGCAGTTGCAGGTACTGCCTGGAGCTGCTAGAGGGGAGGACCAGTGTACCGAGCAACACCGAGCGTGAGCTTGAGCTTGAGCTCGAGCTCCTGGTGGGACAACAGCAGAAGGCAGCTTGCTGCATGCAAGGTCAATCTGCTCTTGCTGCTGGCTTTTACCCTGTAAATATTCATAAATCTTTTTGACTCTTGTGTCAAAGACCTCCTCCTACGTAGGGACGAAAGGCTTTACTAGTTACAGGACAAGAAATGTTGCTGTTAATGCTGATATTTAGAAATACCATTTTTGGCTGCTTTTATATTACTGTTTTTTTCTCTACACCTGGGAGCAGACTATATCACTGAGAGGGATGTYGCAGTTGCTTGCTATCTGAGGTTCCCCTGTGTAATTATGAGCAGTTTTCTGAAACTCAGAAACTCCTCTGTGTACCTCCTAAGGCAAATGAAGTGCCAAACACCTTCGAGGTTCCCCAAGTCTGCTCTGTGTAGTCAGGATGCCCCCTGCTAAGTTCACCTTTACTTACTGCTTGTCTGGCACTTGTTTGAGAACATGTGGTGGTACCTGAGATGTCAGAGTGGGGCAGCTGCTTGGTGACCTAGTCAGGATCATTCTGCTGCATATCAACCCCCCACTGTGATTTTTATTTAAAGCCTCCCTCCAGATCGCACCAGCAATCATAGCTAAGCTAGTTATTACTGTACAGTAACTGTTCCCACGTGGTTTATGCACCAAAATACATGACAATTCTCTCAAAATTGKTTGAGAGCTGTTTTTAGTTGAACAAATCTAGAGAGACACAGAAAGCTGTCAAATGTCATGCTGAAAGTACAAGACTTAATTTAASGATAACGTTTGCAACCATTTAATTCCTTTTTCCTATCAGACCTGAGCACAGTTCACAGGGAAGTCTCATGCCTGTGGTGTGTGACTTGGCTTGTGAGGTGTGTGGTGCCCCCTAAGGCTCAACAAGCAGCTTGGTCCATCCACATTTGCCATCGACTTCCCTGATGGCTCTCGTGGGACCGGAGGCAGCATACACTGAAGAGGCTTCCATAGGACTTCGTTATTTAAGCRCCATTTACGTTTCTTAAAATTGCCCTCCACAGTGTGTGTGTCTTCACAGTCACTCATGAAAATAGCTCTTGTCTATGTGTCCTGAGCTGTCATATGATGAATTTTAGCTATACTTAGAAGGGAACTCGTGGTGTCTTTCACCCTCTAATAACTTTTTATTTTGATGCAACCCAGCTAGCCTTTTCTCATTAGTAATGTCCTATTTTCACTGCAGTGAACATTCAGTGTGATGGCAGCAGGTAAGAAGCATACCAAAATCTGTCCATGTCTTCCAGTGTTAACTTCATCAGTAATTTCCATCTCTTTTGTAAAGTATGTTCTTTTTTGCTATTCTACTTGTGCTATAAAATACTTAATATACAGCAAAAATAAACGCTTGGATTGTTATTTTCAGTTACATATATAAATTGTTTAAATTCTTAGAGCACTGAAACAGTAATTTACATGCTAAGCTGAACATTTCAGTACTTAAGTTTTTTCTTTCCTGAACTTTTTTTTTTCTCCTCTCCTCTTTTTCCATTTTTCTGACTGGTTGAATGAAGCAGAAATCCTTTTAATGCATTGAAAAAATTGTTATCCTGTTTACATGCTGGCATGTYAAAGTTCTACAGTAATTCTGTACTAGTGGAGTGTAACAGCTTTTGTACTCTGTACTTTTGTACTCTTTGGAAACCAGARTGTCTTTTTCTCAGTGAAATGTGTTGCTAGAAGAAATGATTGAAGGGAGCTTCCAGCTTGATGACAGACTTCCGCCTTGAAAATAAAAGCTTTTTGAATAGTGAAATTTTAGAATATTCCTGTATATKGTGTAGTTTAATTAGTTTGTTATTTATGGTATCACTTAGTGGCACAACATGGCACATGCCCGATGTGTAAGTACTGATACATAATGTTATTTTAAAATGAGATGTGCAAATGAAATGTTTACTTCAAGAAACTTAATGCCTTTTCTGCTTTTGAAACTTCACTGCAGGCTAACATCAGCATGCTGTGCTCTTCTAGTTCATTTCCTTGGCTGCCCTTTGCTACTGGAGGTACAGTGTCAGAAACAAAGGGCAAAACATGGATTAATAATTAGCAATGAATGTGTCAACAGAAGTTCAGTTGTAACTTCTGTGCTTTCTATTGCTGTTGCGTGGTAAGAAAAAAATGAGAACCACCCCAGCACAGTGGAGAGGAGCAAAAGATAGAAGTTAATATTTCCTCTTACAATAATTATATAGYTTTAGAAAACTGAGAAATTAAACATAGGAGGATGGAAAGTGAGTATTTGTAAAGGTCTTTAATCCTGACATGTCATGTTGCCTTGTAACATTTATTCTCTTCCCTCACAGTAGAAGCTTAYAGAAATGTAATAAATCACCCTCTAATTGCCTGCTTTTTTTGGTGTTGGGCCTGTTACGCTGAAGAACCGGAGCACATGGCAGTTAAGGGCTGTTCAGGGCTGGTTTGGGTGCATGCATCCCTGGCAGCAGAAATAAGCCTGGAACTAAAGTGCTCCTCCAAACAGTTACAGCAGGGAGGCAGATCTTCAACCTGCGTAAGAACATACCAAGCAGGAGAACTTATACTGCAACACTTTTCTCTAAAACCAGTCTTTCATTGATTTTGTGTCTTGGTCAATATATGTATTGCTTAAAATAATCTGCTTGATYGGTAAGTTAAACTGGCTGCAGAAGAGCACATCAGTTCTGCTCTGGTCTGAGAAATTGATATATATATATATATTTTTTCCTCCCAGAGACTGACCTTGTTCAAATTCTGCTRCTCCATTCTTGATCATGTATGGGGAGGGGAGGGGGGAAGCGAGGGCAGGTGCAAACAAGCTGTGTATTTTCTTTCCTTCCCCCCCCCCCCAGTGACTCCAATAGGAAGACAAATACATCTGCTCTTAGGGTGTTAAAAACAAATCTGAGTGCTTTGCGGATGGGGAGAGCTTGATAATACAGGTTACTTTCTTAGGGAACTGGGTTGTGGATAGGAATAATCTCTACAACGAAAGCGTTCTTCTACCAAGGCCTTAGAAGARTTTTGGGAGGCCACTAGTGGTGCTGCATGAGTTCATTTGGCTCTGCAGACAATGTGTCTAAATGTAAAAGCCAGTCTCCCGTGTTATTAAGAGGAGATGATTTGTTTTTAGTTTTATGCAGGCTACACAGTTTCCTGCCCAGGAGTGGCATTTTGTAGAGAAACACAAGAATCACATTGAAGAGGCATTGTTTCATTGACAACCCCTGCTGTGTTGCTCTTCAGAAGAATAAATTCATGTATTTATTTTTTTTCCCTCCATAGACTTTGGTCAGTGGTGAAAAACAGGCAGCCATATATTTTTTGTCTGTGTACTCATATGGTAATTAGTGAAGATGGGTTTTATTTTGTTATTTCTTTGTTAATGTGCTGTTAGCCAGTAATAAAACAACTGAAAAGTTTTTAAAGGCATAGATCTGTGCAGAAAGGTAAGCTTTTAGCAGACTGCATATATTTGATCATTATCACAGGCTTATGGGAATGTGACTTTTATATCTRTAGTTTATTTGGGGGGATTACAGCTTTGATTCTGGAATGTATAGCAAGATGTAGATGGCCCCTTGTATGTAATGTGTGTTTGCTCGCATCAGCAAGATGAAATAAAGAGCAACGTGCATGAAACCCTAGTTTATTGGGATGTGATTTACTTGTGCAAAAGTGTATTTCAGTGCTGCAGGCCTTGGTCCTGCACTTGCAGTGGTACATGCTTGTGAGCTCTTCTACCTGGCTTCCTGTGACACGTTTAAAGAGGCTGTATGTGCATCATGCTAGGAGCCAAACACAGGAATTACATGAGAATACTTTAGCGAGGGAGATAATTCACTGAGTTTTAATGCTTGGCTCCCTAAGAGGAGGAAAAAAACCTGATCAGCGCACTTTCAAGTGTGTGTGCACTTCTAGGAATTTGCCACAGTATAGCTGTTTGAAAAAGAAGCTGTGCATGAACATAAGAAAGTGCTTTGAATAATTTATATAAGTGCTAGCTAACCCTYTGATAGGAAAGAGGGGGAGACGACGTGTGAACTGGATGCTGGCCTACATTACTTGCATTAAATGACAAAGTTGCTTAAACGTTGGTTCGGCTGGCGGCAGAGAACACCTTCTCTAAAGGACTRATGCCTTCTCCCAACCCACCCAAGATCGTCTCCCTCAGGAGGGGTGAGTACTGCAGGTGCAGTACACAGCGTGAGGTTTTTGGCTGTGTCCAAGGTGAAGGCAGTTAAGAGGTCACAAATCCTTCTCAGTGAACTGTAAAGTGGGAGTGTTTGAAAATACCTAGCTTACTGCCTCCGTTGTGCTCAGCTGTAGGTCTTCCATGCAGTCAGCTCCACATCAGAACATAAAGGGGGTTAATACCACTCTGCATGCTTGCTAAAGAGGGGTGATTTTTTGAGTCCTGTGGGTTGGCTGACAGGTGTTTCCTACTGTGAAGTCCTGTGTCCTTCCCTCTGGTATGTGGACATCTGTACTCCACAAGCCATGCAGAGGAGGAACTGAAGACTCTTGGGACGATGCAAACTTTTAACTGAGCATCTGCATCAAGGAACTGCTTGGGACGCTCTCCTGCCATGAGGGGAAAGGAGGAGGTCTCAGACAGATGGTTTGTGTCCAAAGAAGTAGACAAAAATAAAAGTACCTGTATACTGGCTGTTYTTGAGGGATGCTGTGTGCTCTGGTGGGAGGGGAAAGCAGTTTGAAGGATGTTTCTGGTGTCTTCCCTGGCCAAGAAAGTAAGCAGTGGTCTGTATGTAAGCCTGAGGTCTCAGTGCAGTAAAAATGTTGCGAGGGGGTACAGTCCCTCTGCACTTCAGAATGACCACAATGACTTGCAGATGAACGGGCCCAAGTTATTTTTGAGTTTGTAGATGTAGTCCAGCATTTAGTAATGGTGTAGGCTGCAGAGTATCACGGGCAATGGGACTTGGCAAAAATGAGAGACAAGCATTTGAAGTTGCTGTTTCCTTGCTCCAGCAGTTTTTCCAAGTTCTCTGTGGGGAAAAAATAAACTGTCATTTACTCTGTTTCCTGCATGGTAAGGAGAGGTTGATACTGAAGTCCATGACACCTTTAGCTGAAAAAGAACAGGGTTGTGGAAAAAACTACCAGGAACTGGAGTCTTGTTTTGGGGCAGGGAGCAGTATATAGGACTAGACTGGGGACAAAGTTGATCTGCTGCTGGATTTGTCTCATGTAAAGAGACACCGTCAGCTGGAGACCACTCTAGAGTAAATACATGGGCAAATACTGTCAGACATGCAGGTCTATGAAGTTAGCAACTGTCATTGAGCACCATGGTCACAGTGCCTGTCACCCTTTTGTCTGGGTAGATTTATAGCTGCTCTGATATGTGTAGCATGTCAGGACTCTTGGACGTAAAATCAGGAAAAGACAGACTGAGTTATGGCTGTCTGCCTCTAAATTTGGTTCATATTTGTACCACAGTGTATGAAATGTCACTGAAATCTGAACACATGGACACTTCATATAGAAGAGTTAAATTTGTTTCTTTACCAGACTTTGGGCAGCTTGTCTTAGACACAAAGCTTAAATGATATCATGGTGCATTTCGTAAGCTGCTTTATAAATATCCTTGACTGGTTTATTGATCTCAACCTTTAAGTTTATCTACACTTTAAACAAGCAAACTCATGTCCAAGTATTGGGATCTGCACATATATATTTACAACTGTTAGACAACATTTTATATTTAAGCCAAGCGAGCAAGGGGGATGCTGTGTTTTGTCCTACCCCATTGAGGGGAAAAAGATGTGATTGGGAATTTATGTACATGSAGTACAGGAGGAGGTGGAAGAGTTTTTGCTGGCCCAGCAGTACCAGAGTTGTCAGCACTTAGAGGCCAGAGGTGCCGTGCAGCTGGCCTGTATGCATAACATGCGTGCATTGTTATAATTTAACATCTCTTCTAGAAGCCTTTTYGTTTGTTATTGGTGCTGGATTTAGGTCTGTGTCTTGGTGGATGAAAATGCTGCTCAACAAACGTTTTCTSTCTCTCCTGAAGAGCTATCAGACTGAATGACTTCAAACCATAAAAACCTCTTCCCTCCCACTTTTGCACAAGAAAAATGTGGATAGCCCAGTTGCATCCTTTGGGCTCCCTGTCACAGCAAGCATTACAACCCATGGCAATATTGTACCGGGCTGAATTCATGTAATTTCATGTGACTCATTATTCATTGGCATAAGCTAAAGGGAGTGTCTACAACATCACACATCAGGAATTTCAGGTGTGTGTGTATGTGTGTGTTATATCTATATACTTTCTGTACCCTGGATTATGTTTCTTTTGCTAATTGATTTTTTTTAACTCTATGATAAAAAGAAACCAGTTTCTGAGTTACAATGCTGTTCAGTCTTCTGAAAGGCTTTTCTTTGCTTCTGTAACATAGTGTGATGACAGTAATAACATCTGGAGTGAYTTCCAGAACAGCTGGCTAGCCTGGGAATTTTTGCGGGCTGTATGGGGTGGGGGGCATGCAGGGCTCAGTGCTAGGTGTCATCTGAACATACCTTGCCATGTTCACACTGGAGAATCAGCTCTTACACATAAGAATCAGCAGACTGGGCAAACTGAGAAGACTGTAGTTCAACTTTAGTAGGAGTGCCAAAAGCATGCCACATATAACACAGAGAATCCCTGCAAAGACTTCTGGTTACTACTCAGTGCTGATCCTGATAGTGAAAAAAACAGTGGGAACTGCTTCTTCTGGCTGATACTGGGTCAGCTGGACCTTGGAGAACAGATATGGTTACCTAAAGCCCACTAGGCCTACCTGATGGACATTTGGATACGTTGAGGGGCTGTGTCCAACTTGTGGCTTATACTAGGGAAAAATTGCTGGTAAGGGTTTTGTTTTKTTTTATTTTGCTTTTTGCTGCTTTAACTGTTACTTGCTTGAAAAAATTACTAAAATTGAGTTTTTTCTTCCCATGTATTAGCTGGTTGCTATAGCCAATTAGGGCATGCTAGAAATAAAAGTATTGCGTGCACTTTGCTCTGTTTCATAAGGTTATTCTTGTTAGTGACAGATTTTAGTAAAAGGCTGTTTATGCTAACGGTCTTTCAGATGGTCATTGTACATGTAAGGGGTCAAAAAGGGGATAGGCAAAATGATCTAGGCCATGGAGGTGCCTGATAAGGAGAAGTTGAAAAGAGTGGAGCTTTTCACCTGGGAGCAAGCGTTGAGGTTTATAAAATCATTAAGGGTGTGGATAAGAGGTATCAGCACTGATGTTCACTAAGTCCTGCAACACAGTCTTGTTTGAAAGACTGTCATATGTGTGTATTTTCTCAGACATTTTCAGTACTCGTGCTTCTAAAAGCAGTCTAGTAAAGCCCAGCTCCTGTATGGTGGGTAAGTGGCCTGGAAGGGTGAAATAGAAGCTTTCTGGAAGCTCAATTCAGGAGATCAGGAGGAGATAATTTTTAAGTATGCAGAAGCCTGAACACTCCTCAGACCTTTGGGTTACTGAGAGCTGAAAATGTATTTTCTGCCTGCAGGAGCAGAAAGGCAGGCGGATAGTTTAGTGCATGTGTGTTTAGATTGTGAGGGTGGGGAGGTGCAGGGGGAGAAGCTTTCAGACATCCCAGTGAAAGTAACTAATGATTAATTCCAATGTGACTTGGGAACTGGAGTTTGACACTGCAACAGCTGGTGATCTGTGGACCAAAGGCATCAAAGCTCAGAGGTGGGTCTGATTTTTCATTTTTGTGGTGGAAGGGAAGAACATGCCTTTATGARGTGCTCTCTGGGTGTCCTGCTCCTTCAACTTGTTGACTCAGGCCCCAGAGTTTCTGAGCCATTGCTCTCTATCCAGCAGAGCTTAGCTCAGCTCTTGCCTGAAGCTCTGCTGAAAGGAGAGTGGAGAGAGTGCAGAAGGCAGGCAGGTAAATTCCTGCTGACCATAGCCTTATCTTGTTAATTACCTTGGCTGCTGAAAGGATTTATGTGGCTGCTTTTGCTCCCATGCTACTGCCAATCCTGCAGAAATGTRCTTCTTTGGGAGTATTAGAAGAGAAGATACCATAGTAAGAGTTGGCTTATTTTTGATTGCCTACTTAAGTACAGTCTGAAATCAACTGCCTATTATAGTATATATAATAAGCCTCATCTCTGTCCTAAGCGTCATGTGTGCTGATGGAGGAGACTATATCACAACAGACCACTGCAGAGGAGGGGCTGCAGGAAACACTGACCCCAGTGCTTTGACTGCTGCAGTTTAGGGTGGGCCAGGCCAGAAGGGCTTAAGGGAAAAAGCCTCTGTTTGTGATTTATTTTGCTCGGTTAGTGAGACTTGTGTAGCTTTGCTTGCAATATGGATGACAACATTAAAAACATATTAGGTCTAGAATGTATGTGAATGAGTTAATCRTTACATGATTAAATAACTAGGTGAAACTTAAAAATTGTTGTCAGTCTGTTGGCTTCAAACCATGCTTCGTTTCAGTTGCACCTGGTGTATTTGGTTGATAAATTAGATTAGGTTGCAGACATTCTTATCACCTCTAGAATCACACAGGTTTGGAAAGTGCCGGCATCTCTGGCTGAGCAGACGGAAGGATTTCCAGTGTCAATTTCTTCCTGTAGCTAGGGAGAGTGCCATCCATGTGTCTAGTCAGATCTTGCATTTATCTTGGCTCTTGTTGGCAAGTGTGATCTCTATTTTGCAGGATTAAATTGGGCAAGTTCTACTGCTAGGATGACATTTGAGCAAGACACATCAGGTAGAAGTTTTTTTATACCAATCTATTAAAAAAAATGAGCAGTATCAGTCCTTTCTCAAGTGTTGCATCTCATGAATTGACTAGGCTGTACTGCACGTGCCGTTAACCACCACTTCGCACTTGCTGGCCATGTTTATAGAGCTGCTTTCTCTCCTGACCTGTCCCTGGGAATCTATGAGTGAAGCTACCAGAACAAACCAAGCCAATATTTTGAATCCAACAAGCTGTTATTCACAACTACCCTACTCTTAGTCCAGGTCTTAAGCAACAGCATCACCATGCTCATCCCTTGATGGTTCAAGACATCTGCAAATCTGGAGCTTGTGTTCAGTGGTTTATGTGACAATTTAGTCTTAACAGTCCATGCATGTCATGACAAAAAGGAAAAGCAATATGCATATCTGCTTAGCTGAAAGCACTGCTGCCTGGGAAGCCAAGGCCTGTCGTCTTCACACTCCACAAACTAAGGATTTATGCATCGCCAGTTCCCAGAAGTGACTGCTGCCTCTAGACAGGGCAGCATTCATGGYTGCTTTTTCAGGTTAAGAGCTGAGTTATATTTCTCTTCTAATTACTGTATTCTAATTATTGTATTTGTTTTTAATTGCTGTATTGCTGCTCTGCCTTTATGCAAGTGCTTTTAGATCAAAACTTCACATTTTCCAGTCTTAAGCATCTCTTGCAAAGATCAGACAAAATAGAAGGTCTGAAAACCGAGGATCCTGTGAGGGCTTGGGTCTCTCTCTTGAGTCTAACAGCTCTGCTGTGTGGATGCCAGGACAGGTATATACTTGAATATTTCTAATTCAGAAATACCAGCATAGGTGAAGGTGACCTGAACAGATGCAGCACAAGGCAGAAGCAAGGCTCTTGTCTCTTGTTATTAGGACAGGCCTATGCTTTATGTTCTGCCTAAGGAATTCCCATCATGAGAAAAACTGTGAAAGCTGGTGTGTTGTGATAGTTTGCAGAAACTGAGGATCCTTTATTTGTGTTTCAGGTTCCTGCTGTTGAACCTCAGGGCATAGCAGAGTTTGAATATCTAATTCAAAACACTTTAAACAACTGCTTCAATGAGCAATAACACTTGTATATAGCTAGTCTCTGCTTGTTTTGCATTTGCCCTTGGGTCTGTAAATCAGGCAGGCATGGGGTAAGCATGTAAAAATATAAGGGCAGAAAGTGGAGTTGGGAATGGAATATATTAGCTCCTCTACTAATTTTCTTTTGTAAGATGTCTGTACTAGAGAATGTGCATTGCTGAACAGGCCAGGTTTTCTTCCTCGGTGTATTTTAGTTGATCTCCAGTGTCATCTGGTACTTGCCCACATGAGAGTGTAGAGTAGAAGTTCGGTTAGGCTGTATAATTGGTGAAATTACATTCACTGCTGTTCCAGAGATGGTTAATACCATGTCAGTGTAGTTTCAGAAATTCTTCCAGATTAGATTTTTTTTTCCGTGCTTGGACAGCTGTTTAATAGGAAGTTGTTGACTGGAGTTGCACTTCATGTAAAAAATGAAAAAAACCAATTCTTCCCATTCGCTTTCTTAATCCTGATTTAAGCTTAGAAGATGCTTTGTTTTAACTAAATGTGAGTTTGTTTCTTAACAGAAATACTTAAACCTGTACAACTTTGAAAACAATAGAAGTGTACCCAGAACAGACTTTGTACCACTTCAGTTATATCTCTTTAAATCACAACAAAATGTAGACCTTACCCTCTTTTGGCTTGCAGCAATGTCTCACTAATTTTATGACAATTCTTCCCTCAACTGCATTTGCTTTTTGCTGTTAAGAAGCTCTCCTCATGCATGCTTGTGATGCTGACCAGTGTTTTTGAAGCAGGCAGCCAACTCTGAAGTTGTACCTCTGAAAAACTCTGTACTGAATTGTGTGTTTTCTAAGAAGTAATGAGGAGGAATTTAAAGCAACCTGACTGAGCCAAAAGCACTGATGAGAAGGAAGAAGACTGCTCAGGCTTTTTGCTTGTGAAGTCAATGCCTGAGGTCTGGGTTAAAGAAGTGACTGCAATGGAGATGCAGTTAAACTGATGGTGCTTGTTGTGCTCTCTACAGTGGTTAAAATCTGCACCAAATCTTTTTAGCTTCTAGCTATTAAGGTGCAGATGTTCCAGTTTACTTCAGCACAAACCAAAACCGTGCATATGCTGAAGCCTGTTTACAAAAAGGGTAGCAGGTATTTCTGTAAACCTATAGGGTGAAGCGTAACAAATTCTACTTTTAAACCTATCACAAAAGCTCCCAGACACACCACAGCATATGTTTAATTACGGCTTAGTTTTGTGCCTGGCTTTCCCTTACCTGGGACTGCATTGCTACTAAAAGAGTCAATTCAATCACACAACACCCTTCCCTTCTCCTCTCCCCTTACCAGTCCCTAGCTGCACAACCTCACGGCTTCGGTTGTATCAGCTGTAGTAGTTGTGCAGCCACGTGGAGCAAATCAAGTAATCCTACTCCACAGGAGTGCTGAAGAAGAAGTTGAAGGTGTACAGAAGACCTGGGCCTGGCTGATGCAAATCCATGACAGGTTTCCTCAGCAGAGTCTTCCATTGGCTTTCTTTGCTTCAAGGGGAATAGAAAGTTGCAGGAGCTGCCTGATAAAGTAAGGGCTCCATTAAAAGGCTTGGGTATTTTAACCATGTTTCACTAGTTGATTTTATAGTGGTCCAAAGTCATTGTGCTTCAGCAGTATATGGTAAAAGGACACAGCAGAAGTAGAGGAAACACCTGTTACTGTTCTAGGCTGGGCTGTAAGAAGCAGGGAGGTATGCTGTGCACATTGAAGTGTGTGAATTAATTCAGCCCAGTTTACCTCTGGGTACACTGCTGGTAGTGTTTAACAACCTGGTAAGTGCAGTCCACCCTGAGATATTGGGTAGTGGCTTGCAGTGTAAACAGGTGATCATAGAATCAGTAAGGTTGGAAGGGACCTCTGGAGATCATCTAGTCCAACCTCCCCACTCAGCAGGGTCACCTAGAGCATGTTAGACAGGGTTGCATCCAGGTGGGCCTTGAATATCTCCAGAGAAGGAGACTCCACAACCTCTCCAGGCAACCTGTTCCAGTGCTCTGTCACTCTCACAGGGAAGAAATTCCCCGTCACGTCCAGGTGGAACTTCTGTGCTTCAGTTTCTGCMCACTGCCTCTTGTCCTGTCACACGGGGCAACTGAAAAGAGTTTGTACCCGTCCCCTTGACACCCTCCCTTCAGGTACTTGTACACATTGGTAAGATACCCCCCCTCAATTGTCTCTTCCCCAGGCTAAAGAGCCCCAGCTCTCACAGCTGTTCCTYGTAGGGCAGATGCTGTAGCCCTCTGATCATCCTCATAGCCCTACGCTGGATCTCTCCAGTAGCTCCATGTCTCTCTTGTAGTGGTTAGCCCAGAACTGGACACAGTACTTGAGATGAGGCCTCCTCAGGGCCGAGTACAGGGGCAGGATCACCTGCTTTGACCTGCTGGCAACACTCTTCCTAATGTACTCCAGGATGCCATTGGCTTTCTTGGCTACAAGGGCACATTGTTGACTCATGGTCAATCTGTCATCCACCAGCATTCCCAGGTCTTTCTCTGCAGGTGATGATTTTTCAGTGTAAGTATTCATTGTGATAGGTGAAGGTTACCTTCCTTGAACTTAAAGCATCAACTTATGTCCTGAATGCAAAGGCAGAGACAGGAGTGATACTTTAGAATGTCTCTCCTTGCAAAGGAATAGTTAATACTTTGCTAAAAGCTCTCAGWTTTTAAACTTTTGGTCCTGGCTGCAAACTCCGTTGGCTAGATGCATTTATGTTCTTTCTCAGTATGCTTCATTGTTTTAGAAATCTGATATTATTGTTATACCTGGAAACTTTTGATGGGCCCATCCATGCTGGATGCTGGCATTATTTTGTTGATTGTAACCTTTTACTCATTTGTTTTTTTTGGACAGCTTTGTGTCCCACCATTCCTCARCAAGAGACCATAAATTTAAGAATGTATTGGGGAGGAGGGGTTGCAATGGAGATTTTTCCGCATTCTTGGAAAATTAATGTCAAGATCATGCCAAAAATGAAGAGATTTATGCTTTCGTTTCTGGATAAGAAAAATAAGCTATGCTAGCCTTTGTGATGGAGCTCCGTCAATTACAAKAGACAACTAATTTCTTAGCTGGTGTATCTTCGACTTAGGATTCATATTGTGTTTGCACTCATTGCTGGATTTTCTTTTTGTTTGCTAATCTGCTTAGCGCATAAATACTTCTGTGCACCTACTGTCAGAGCCAAATCACGTATAATTGGGAAAATGTGACTGGTTTGTTGACGAGCTGTCAGTGCCAGTCAGTCTGGGGTTGGAGAAGTGGGGTGTTCTTCATGTAGCTAAGCTCCACCTATCTGAGTCAACAAAATGAAATGCTGTTTGGATTGTAGAAGACTTGAATCAGGGCCAGAAGGAGGCTTCTTGGCAGTACTGGTTGAGTTAAATTTTGTAGTTCCTGAGGATGAGGGTTGCAGTCAGACTGCCCTTACAATGGGCAAAAGGAGTAGCCAGAGCCCCTTCAGCAAGATTGGTGTGCAGAGCTGCTGCCAGCTTTCTCTGCCATCACCTGCCTAGGACAAAAGTATCTTTTTTTTTCTATATCAACAGCTTGAGCTTAAGGCAAGTTCCATTTATTGGTTTAAGTCATTGTAACTGGAGTTCATACACACATACTGACCCTGCAGCATGCAGATTAAAAACAAGCACCAAAGTATCTGAGCCATTGGTGAAACTGCTCAGACCAGCAGCTGTGTTGGGTCTGCAGCAACTCTGGTCCACTGCGTAGCCCTTTGACATGGCAGCCATCGGCCATGTGGTTTATCAGGACTTAGGAATGCAGGGCCTGCTTTTGGCTGTACCTTGTCTGCATAGTGTGTGGGGGGGTGGTTCTTCCCTCATCCCCCTTCAGTGACATCTGAGTGAAGGAATTGCAACCATCCTGCTTGGTCTGTGTGGATATGGATGTGGTAACCGTGCTGCTCTACCTGACATCCTCTAACCATGTTCATATAGAAGTTCAGATGATCTAAAGCTTTGCATAAGCTTTGAGGAAGCTGTCCTGCTACAAGAAAAGCTGGAGACAAACCGCTGGAAAGATAAAGAAAAAAAAGTCAGTTGTAAATCCAATTGCTATGATCAAGAAGTGATCTTGAGTGCCAGTTATCCTTAGACATTGGCACAGTGAGCACAGCTTCATGCACCACTATAGCAGAGGGATTTTGTGGGAAAATGGGATTCTAATTAGGAGGAATTTCCCTGAGTTATTACTGGAATGAACTTTGCAGTAAAGATAAGACGTTGGACACTGAGAAATGCCCCTGCTCAATGTACTTAACTCCTTAAAACTGTGCATTTTTAACAGCTTTTTTCTTRTTTGTTTCAGGTTGCATGTCTGGCTGGACTTGATGCATGACATTTGCATGACACCTAACAACCTAGTTCTGGATGTATCACTGAGCAAACATGGCCTACACAGCAAATGCTAATGACAGTGCTACAGGTAACTAACTGGGAACTTTTTTCCCCCCCTTTTGGTTCTTACATTTTTTAGCTTACTTTTTTCTTGAATTGTGAAACTAGCAGAAAGATGTAGTGGCAGCAGTTAAAACTAAACACTGAAAACTAATTTCCTGGTAGGTCAGAGTCTGGCTGTTTCTTTTCTTCTTTTTTTTCCCTGACAATCACTAAAATTATTGAAGTGTGGGAAGTTGTTTGCAAAAATGTAAAGACTGGCACTTGAATCTTTCAGTATATAGCCTGTCTACTTTTACAGGGCTATGCTGGTTTACGCCAGACTATCAGAGAGGCTCAACAAAAAGTCATGTGGCTGTTGTGCTATGTTTGCAATTGGTGAGGTAACTAGGTCTTACATGCAGAATCTGTAGTCCTTCCAGATCACCCTTACATGTCTTGGTTCTCATCAAGTGTAGCTGTTGGGTTCGTTTCACTTTTTTGGTTGTTTTAAGAAGATCTCGAGATGTCTATTTTGGTTTGGTGCTACTCTTTGAAACAGATTGTTTTGGGTGTTCAAAGGTTGCGGAGAAGCTTTGATAGGTCGGGAAAGAGCAGAGACTGCAGAATAATTGATAAAAGCATAGCAGCAGTGTCTCTCTTGCAGTTGTGTCAATATTTTCTTGTCCTTCTGATCACTGCACAAACATAGCTTTAGCCCACTGAAGCTGAGGCATCTGCGTTGGGATTATATGGAAAATTTCAAGTGCATGGCAGGAGCTTGTGGGCACTCTTCTGGGGCTTCCTAATGTAGGTATGATGGGGAATGGATTTATCAAGGCAGGCCGGGATGGTTGGGAGAACTTTAAATGTCCTGTGAAAGAGTCTTAAATATCTTTGTGTTGTGATTGTAAATAGAAATTTGAGCAGTTTTTCTTTTCCTCTGTGCTTGTTCAAGTGCTGCTCACACAAGCAGATTGAGAAATGGCTTGTCTGGTGAGTTTTAGCACTAATCTAGTTTAAAAGGATGTTCTTGTATGAAATCAAATCCCAAATTACTGGCTATGCTCACTATAACATTTTTCTAATTAGTGCAAGGAATTAAAGCATTCTGTATGGAGGAATTTAAAAATATATAATGCCAGTRTCTGAGGTTTATGCAAAATAAGAAGTCATTCTAAATGGCTAATGGAAGTTATATGAAGCCATTGGARTTAAGATCAGAGAACTGTCAGTTCTTCATTGATTAGTTAAGGCTGAAYTTACCAATGCTGTTAAACACTTGAGATTACTGAAAGTGTATTTTCTCCCTCCTCCCCTCACAAAAGAAAGTAAAAGAACTATATTCCACATTTGCATACAATTGGAAACAGATTGTCTAAGAAAGAAATTATTGTTTTGTAACCTTTTTTTGAGAAAGCGGATTTCAAACAACTCTGCAACTCTAGCTGTTTACTGCTTTTTTTGGCATGTTATCTTTTTTATTGTTGTTTTTTTTCCTCCTCTGTAGTAGACTTCTAACTTAACTAAGTCATACAGAACAATTCCAACTGTTTACAAGGGAAAAAAAGTGTGTATGTGGAKTGTAGTGTTGTTAATTGGTTTGGGTTCCCCCCCCCTTTTTTTTTCTCCTTCCTCTTCCAATTGTCTGTTGGAAAGTGTTGATAGACTGACAAGGTTGGTCTAGACACTAAATGTTTGTGCAGGGGATGTGCTAATGCAAGATGAAGTTCTAGTTTCAAGATTGTCATGCAAACAAGATTTTTTTTGGAATAGAAGCTGTTTGCTCCCTTATTCGTAGAAAGAGTCTATAATGAATTACAAGTATTTAATTCCACAGGAAAATTGGACGACAGTTTACGGAGACTGTCAGGACTTGTTGGCTTTGCAAACCCTTGAGGCCAGTGTTCTGACTTGCAGCTGTACACGTCGGTCCCTCCAAATCTCTAGCAGTTCATCACAGACGGAGAATGGGGCTACGATATGTGTAGGATTTGTTACCTGCTGTGCTGCTGGGAGAGAAAGCTTCTAGAGGAGCAGGAACCGATTCGGGCGTTGGAGGTATTGAAGCAAGTTTCCTAATTGCACGGAGCTCCSAGAGTGGAAAGACAAACTTCAGGGGTGGTGTTTTCTGCACCCTGTGAATCAATCAGCAGCAGGAAAAGGAACTAGAAAGACTTGTTAGGGACTGCTAAGCTGCATTTATGTTACTTGAATATTTTGGCAAATTTGACCACGTGTTCAGTGGCGTTCAAGTACAAGGTGACTAAGGAACAGTGGTTTGCTTTGGATAACTTGAAAATGTGAGTACCTGCACTGCTAACTATGCCCGTGTGCCATTTTGGTAGATTCTTTTGGTAAATGAGCCCGTGTGCAGATCAAATCTATAAAGGAATGCTTGAATTTGGAACTTGTTTGCAGGAAAGAGTCAAGCTATTTTGCATTTGTATAGAGTGTTTTTTTACATTAGCTGTAAATATTTTGAGTGAGTGTGTGTGAGATAAGCTACAAAGCTTTATTATGACTTTATCATAACAGCGCTGATCGTAAATTTCACTGCCTCTTGTATATTTCAGCAAAGAACTGTACTTTAAATTTGACTAATAAATAACAAGAGGCTGTGATTTAGACCTTAGTGCTGTTTGTCAATAGTTCTGTTTGCTGATGAGTTTCTAACTTCAAGTTTTAGCATTCTACTCCTGGTTTTGTTGCACAAAAGTCTTGTAGCGAACTGTATTTCTGTGAGCTATGTGTCTGAGGATGAACAAAAATGCATTTTGGAAATCAGTCTTGCTTGTTTAGAGTCTTGCTTTTAATGGTTGGTTGAGGCTCTGCAAGCATTGTGCAGTCTGCTCAGAAAATAGCCTAAATCTCTCTAACACTGCTGATAGATAAATTGGTAGTTGCAGAAGAAGTTGTTCCATTTTAACAGTGATGTGCTGGGTAGTCTCGTTTCTTTGCTGCTTAAGGCTTTCACCAGTGATGCTTGAGCTTACTGATAGTTCAGTAAACTCAGCAGGTTTAAGATGTGCTGTGGAGGTCCAGAACGTGTCATGTACTTGTCCAAGCAGCTGCAGCAGGAGCTGGGGAATATTCAGCATCTGCAGGGAGCTATTAGGAGGCTGGCCTTATTTTGGCACACGATGCCAATTAATTTTTCTATGCAGAGTTCCAGGGGAAAAAAAATTGAGGTGATTGTTTCTCAAAAATAGTGATGGTGTCTTTGTTAACCTCTGGGTGAAACTTCCAGTAATTGTTAGCTTCTGTGCTCGCTGAGACTGATACCTAAATCATCTATCTAATGAAGCTCTGCAAATATTTTTGTGGTGAAATCTGTAGAAAGGTGCTCTAGTCAGCTGCAAACATCATAGTACATACCAGTCTGAGAAGTACCCAGCAGTTTGGAAGTACTTCTGGCTGAGTTTTAATGCCTTGCACTAATACTTGATTTGCTGAAACTGCTTTCAAAACACATACTCTGAAAGGCACTGAATGACGTGAAATTCCAGTGCAATGCCATTTATTCTGTTAGAGAAAACAAGGAAACAGCAAAAACAAACACAAAACTAATAAAGGATTAAAAGTTGTATTTATTTTAAGCATAATGAAAACATAAACTCTTTTATCTGACTTCCGTAAGTAGCTCATGTTCTGCTTTCAGTGTCTGCAGAATTATCAGTCATAATTGTCCTTGTTTAACAAGGAAAAAACAAGGGGCTTTAATGGAAGAAAAGTGTTTCCAGATTTCCTCAGTACGCTGGGCTGCAGGGGTCAGTGTAGCAAGGCTTTTGCACAGATCCCTTCTTCACGTTGTCGTTTCACTTTTTGCCTTTGATTAACTTAAGCTATATGCTTTACCACTTTTAGATTCCTACATGGTTCTTAATGCTGTGGTATCATTGCAGCTCACCATCCTTTTTACTGTTATTCCCTTTGTACTTATAAAGCATGAGATTGGTGCTCTTGCCCTGTTCTTGGTAAGAGCCAGTGCACAAGTGTCTTTGCTCCTGATTTGCTCCTCTTTCACTTTTCCACTGGTCTTTCGTGTCTGTGTCTTTCCTAAGTGCCAAGTCTATCCCTCTTTGGCCTGGGGCTTGGGCACAACAGATCTTGCCTGCTGTTACAGGGAGTGTGCATGCTGTCCTAAATGTGAGGTTGCTCCTCTCTGAAGGCGCTCAGAAGAGCTGCCTTCAGAGCTCAGAAGAGCTCAGAGCTCAGAAAATCTGAACCAAAACCTGTATGTAATTTTCCATTGGAATTTTAAAGTTTTAAGTTAGGAATGTTTCCAAGCCTCTGTGCAGGCAGAGGGAGTCTCCAGCCATGGTCTCTGTCATCCCATGGTTTGCAAGGGARATCTGGAGGTTTCTACTCTAGCCTCCAGTGGAAGCACAGTCTGGGCTGTGGCTTGGTGTGGCATCAGCGTCACCTCCTGACAGTAAGGCAGTGAAAGCAGAGCTGTGGTGACTGCTGAATGCTGTTTTAGAGGGCAGATTTCAGTGGAGCAGCCTGGCTTGTCCCTCTGAGTCTTATGAATATGGACAGTTACTGTGCAGCACTGCATGACTCTCTAGTTAGTCTTTCTTTATGATCTGAGTGGATTTATTCACTCCTAAGTGRAGTAACAAATATGTGTCCATTAGTCAGAGAATTAGGCCAATACAGGGAAGCCATTACCTGAATTAACATTGTTAGAGAACCTAACTTTAGTGGGACTCAAAGATCAGAAGTTTATTAAATTTTTCATTTGGTGGTATATAAATGCTTTGGCAACTGTTACAAAGTACTATGAAAACCTCTATTGACTTATTAATCTCTCAAAGTGAATAAACAGAATGCATATATTTGCTTAGAATAATCTTTTTATCATACATATTTTATGCATTGATTTCTAAGAACGCTTGACAAACATTTGTAGACACATGTTCCTTTTAGTTATGAATTTGTGTGTATTGCTAGAGTCTCTTCCATGATTTGTGTTTTGTGAAACATACAATCTTGGGCAATATGCATGGGATTTTGGTAGAGCATTCCAGCCTAATGATTAGAAGTGTAGTTTGAGAAGAAAGTACTGTGCAGCAGACTGTTGCTACTAATTATACTATTAGCTGAGTATTCACTCATACTTACTAGAGAACCTCAGTGACTGAATGGAGACTTGCATACGTGAGCTCTTGAAGTCAGCAGCTGAAGGAGCTTGGTTGCTTGGTGGCAGTCAATTGGATGCTACTTTCACCTGTGCAGGTTAGGTGTTAACAAGGTGTCTTGATGGTCCTGCCGATACCCTGGGCTTGGCAGGTTCAAACACACTGAATTCATGTAGCTTAGTGGATGGGCAGGACTAGGTTCAGGTGAGTGACTTCTTCCTGCTCTGGTCTGGCATCTGACAGCAGCTGGTGTTAGTGGTATGGCAGATGTGCTGTGAACATGTGCTTTGGCAGCTGGTGGGACACTCTTGACATTGAGGGAGCATGCTGAATTTCTGTGTCCTTCCATGTTGCGGGGATGGGCAAGGAGGATGCAGGGTTGTCCCAGGAYCCAGCTCCTGCCTCACCCATGAGTGATCTAGTGAGTCACTCTGGTGATGCCCAGAACTTAAAAACAAGCTGGGGTGGGACACTGAAATCCACAGGGTGAAGGGTGAGTGAGCTGCCAGTGACTTCACAGCAGCTCTATCATAAAGCATATCAAAATTTCCACGAGCGTGCTGCAGTAACTCAYTGCACTCAACAGGATGCTTGAGAATGGACTGACTTGCATCAGTCTGGCTTTACTYAAAGGCCTTTCTTGGCCATTAGAGGGATCATGGCTGTTCTTCTGCATGTGAGTTGTTGTTTAAAGACTGTCTTTCAKGTCTGATCTTGGAGACAGCAGGGAGAGGGTGCAGGAAAAAGTTTGAAAGGACACAGTAAACACAGTGTCCTTAGGAGCTGAGGACACTTAGCAGTGTGTCTGTCTGCTTGAGGTACTTTCCAGATATACTACTACTTGGAAATGGAAATTGGATGTAGTGGGAAACAGATGGCCCGAGACACAAAGCCAGGTCAGATGTTGATGCTTTGCAGAAGGACAAAGCACCGTGAGAAACAGACAAGACTGAATTGGTCTATCTTTTGTTCAGAGATTACCACAGTCTCTGTAGTGCCATGTGTCTTGTTCTGGATTATTTTCTGCTGCTTTCTAGAGACTTCTTCCATTTTACCTAGATGAAAGACTGCTTTTCTTCCTCCCTGATGCAGGAGTCATGCACACTTTCTTCACGCCCGAGCTGTCCAATTACACTCAAATGAGCTGCGTCTGGCTTGCATGTGGCTTGTTTCTGTTCCCAGAGAAAGTATGGTCCTCTGCACCCCTAGAGGCAGCTAAAGGTGCTGATCTCATATTTTAAAGCCCAGTAACACTGTAGGGGTGAAACAGACACGCCTTGCTGTTCATGGTGCTCTGTAATCTCACAAAACTGGTGGTGATTAACAGTGATGAAAAGCCCTTAGGTCCCATGATGGAAGTCGCTGCTTTGCCCTGATGTGACTGCAGGCTGGTGAGAGGTGCTTGTGTAAAGGAGCAGATTGAGGGACTTGTGTCAGGGGCAAGGACCCACAGAAGGACAGGCATGTGTCAGAGGAAAAACACAACAAACTTCTTTCCAGCCTTGAAAAACTACTCTCTCTACATCTTCTTCCTCCTCCCACTCCCAAGGTAAATACAGATATATGACTCAGCAGATCTTGGTCACCATTTAATCCAAAGAGTGTGTATTTTTTCCCCAAAAAACGTGTTCTGTAGTATTTCTGACTTTTCCTTCAGACCTGCAGAAAGCAGTTTGGGAATAATTTAATCTTCTTGATTGGCAGAGTGTCCATGGGAGGGGATGGGATTTTGCTGCTTTTAGAAGGATATGGGCCCAAGGGAAATGGCTTGGCTGGAGATAGCAAGGTTACAGCTGGTTGTCCCCTGTTTAGTGAACGTGGAAAGCTTGGGCTCAGTGGTGCTGCGGAGTAGCCTCTGGATCAGAAGTCCTTGGTGTCCTTGCAGTGACAGCCGCCCTCTTCCCCCTTCTCACGTCAGCTGTCGTTGGATTACAGATGACAGAGAAGCAATCCTTCCCGTATCATGTTTTCACAGCAGTTTTGGGGGTAGAGAGAGTGCTCAGGCTCCCTACGTTGGTGTTGCTGCTGCATCTCTGTTTCCTGCCTCTGGAAATGCAACTCCCTGTGGTGGCAGAGCACAGATTCCTGCCAGGATCTCCTTATTGGGCCAGCTCAGAGTTTTGGGACAGAAATTTGCTTGTGGCCATCTGCCCTTTGCTCCCTCCTTCTGATTTTGTTCTGAATTTGCATTAGAAACAAGCAATTGCCTATTCCCACCATGGGGTGGGATGCAGGTTGCAGCATGCAGAGTCTGGGGTTTAGCAAATCAGCTGTGTCCAGATAAAGCTTCTTCCCCCAGAACATCCCCCCCCCCGCCCTTTTAAAAAACTCTTCATAACGTATACCCAATCTCTGTTAGACACACTCTCTTGTGATTTTTTTTCTTCACTTGAGTCTTCACACAGATTTTGACAAAACTAAATCTTTACAAACTGTAAAATTAAAATGTAGAGGTAGCTGAGTGTATTATGATTCCATCATATTCTTTTATGCTTTCAGTCTATTTCCCCATTCAGATCTTCTTCCCTGTAGAGATAGGTAATGTAACTCTTAATCTCTCTCACAACCATTTCCTTTTTCTTGATGGATTTCTCCTCCCTAGTTATCTTACACTGTAATGTTGTAATTAAGTGTTCTGCTTTTTAAAGCRTATCTTCCTATTTTTTCCCCCTCCATAAGTGTTTTGCTCTCCTTAAATATACAGAACCTGTCTGTGATATTTCTGGGTTACCAGTCTTCAGTACTTGTTTCAAAGTGGGAGGGAGAGGAGGGAGAGGGTGGAAACTATTTTTAATACCTGGGTTTGAGGGTTTGGTCAGATTAGGGAGAGGATCAAATTAACTGATAATTGGGAACAGAGTGTTCTCCCTGTGTAAACCAGACATCATGGTTTTGGAGCAGTCATTTATTGCTAAGGGGCATGTTTGTTGATGTACTCCTGGCCCTTTCCCTACATTTTCTTCACAAAACCAATCCCTCTGTCTGGAGGACCATCCTATGTTTTGCAGAAGATTTAATAAAACTAAAGTGCACTTGTTTAATTTCGTTGTTACTGGATTTTCCAGTCTCATCCTTGCAGGCAGCTCAATTTTAAGGTCTCATACATGCTGCTTGACAAATATAAAGTGTATAGCTTTCAGAAAAATAGTACAGTRCAAGTAAATGCAATAAATTGCACAGCTGTGGTTAGAAGAGAAGATTGACATTAGCATATGACAGAAGCACAAAGCAAAGATCAGAGCAGTCATGTTTKAAGAAGTTAGGAGGATCAACAATTGTTTTTTAATTTTGAGAAATCCATGGCTAAGCCCTTTCTCCCTCTTCTTATAAGAAGCCCCTTTAGGCCCTTTCTTTCCCCTTCCTCCAGCAGAAATTGAGATTCCTAAATTTAGATGGCCACGCTTTTCTGCTTTTCCATCTTTTAAGTTAAAAAATAAATTAAAAAACCCCACATATTTTGTAATCATTCTCTTCTGCTCATCTTCTGTTTTTCTGCATGGAGACAGATACTTGTAACATAGTTTTAAGCTTGGCAGTGCTTGAATCTGCACATGAGACTGTGGATTGACTGTATAACCCTGCAGGTTTTTGCCATCGTAAGTTACAGTCCTGTTCTCGTCCTCCATTCTCAGACAGTGCATCAGTTGGGATGCTCCTTCTTGCTCCCCAGCATCCCTCCCAACTCCTCTCTATGCCTGGACTACCCTGGCTCTTATGGGGATGAGCAGTCCCTGGGGAGCACAGCCTTCTCCATCCCTTCGATTTGCCAGTGCCTTTTCTTTGCTCCCTGCCAGCGCATGCCCTGCTTTTAACCCTCAGAGGCTTCATTCTTTAGTGCTGTGGAATATGCGCTGTTGACAATTTCAGAATCCTCTCCCTTTTTAGAAGAAAGTTATCGTGGTGCCACAGCTCTGCAAGCCCTTGCATGATTAGTCAGGCCATCTTGGCCTGTACGCCTGTAGGACAAGAACCTGGATACAGCAAAGACCTCAGTGGTGGTTCCAGGAAGTATGAGAGACACCTCTGCCTGTAACCAAGCGAAAAATTTCATTTTTGCTCCATTCCAGCTCTTCTATCCTTTCCAGATCCTGCTGTTATGTGATGTATTGTATGCACTGTTCATCGGTTAAGTTAGTGTGTTAGTGATGGGCATGTGTCATCTTGCCAACAGGTTTTAGTTACACATGACACTTGTGTTTTTCTCCCAATTTATGTGCACCTTTCCTTCCTCAGGCTGTATAGCCAGGATGTTCTTGGGGGAAGAGATGTAGTATTTTTTTGATTAGTAGTTGTTACTATAAATTCATGGTGCTTGACTGCAGAGTCTTGGCCCAAACAGAAAGCAAAGAGATCCCCCCCGAAAGTAGCCTATATTGTCTCCCTCGCAAAGGCATGAATTTCTTCCTCTTCCCCTTGCTTCTCCTCTCAAGCTAGGAAGTAGGGGGTGACCACTGATGTATGCAGAACATCTGCTGGACTGACTGGATCAGCCACCTGTCCCTGAATGACTCAGCCTGTTTTTCTTAAGTGCACCTGGATACCCTGTTGAGTTCCCACAGACGCGAGTTTACCTGGCCATCTTTGTCCGTTTCATAAGAAGCCAGGACATGTACTTAAAGATTTGAGAATTTGTTTCTACCTTTTACTCTCTCTTGTGTTCATGTTCATTTTGTAAATTCACCTTGAAAAATGGGAGAGCAAAACTGACGGGTAAAGCTCTGCTGTGAGTTGCAAGCAGAGCTGCAAGCTGACTCAGTTCTAACACCTGAATAGAAACAAGCAAGGATGCCTGACTGTCTATAAAAGGGATTTTAGTGAATATGAATAGTATCCTAGCTCCTACAGTAAGGCTTCTTTCTGTAAGCTTTTCCAAGCAGAGAAGGGTAGAGATCACTAGATTTAAGATAGCATACAGTTTTAATTCACTGAATGTGAAGGTAAACCATAAGGACAGTTAATGATGAAATGGGGCAAGTTTTCAATTGCGCCCTCTGCAACTGTAGCATGCAGTCTCTCTCATGGAGGTTTTAAGTATTGTATTAGTCCTTGGGTCAGATTAATCATCCGTAACTTCGTCTCTAGACACTCAGCTGGTAACTCTTCTTACAGTACAGGTACATCAGATGCAGTGTGACATTTTGAGATCAGTTGTTGAATACCTTCCAGCTACCCTGAAAATACACATTTGACTCTGTGGCTTGCAAACTATCCTGACCACCCYTGACTCAGGAAGTCCCTGGGTTGCAGGTTTCTGGAAGCTAAGTGGCGAAATGGGGCTGTGTGTTTGCTTTATCCTTGTGCCCTTCCAGAGGCATATSGTAGGGATGGTAGGCCAGATCAGCCTTTGGTCTGACCTAGCATAGCTAGCTGGCTTTAATTTTTATGGAAATTGGCTGTCAAACTCTAAAGCACTATAAAAACCAAAAGCATTCAAACAAAATCCTTCCCCTCTCTCACAAAACAAAATCCAGCAAAATAAAGTAAAAAAGAACGCTGCATCCTATCCTCACCAAAATGCAACAGCCGTTTTGGGGGATAAGAAGTGACAATGAACAATGAAGGTGACTGTGTTTGGCCAGACTCTGTGCTCGCCCCCTCCTCTCACCCCTGCATCACAGCAATCAGCTGTGATTACTTCAGTCTTTCCACCTTGTGGTACCTTAGTACCCAGCAAATGGTCTCCTGGAGGCTTTCCTTCATCCATAGMTTTTGCCTTTCTCAAATCCATTGTGACCTCCCAGCCTTTTGTTTTTAAAAGGGACGTGAAGTAATCTGCTTTTTAGATAAGAGTTTACCAGCTGGATGGCTGCCTGTATGCTCAATCTTACATTTGCTGTGTTATAAACCCAAGTCAGGTTTTTTGATCACTGGGGAGCTATTCTCTGACCTCAGTTCTGTTTTGATTATAAACAGTAGCTGAAGTGAGTTTATCTGGCACTATAACAGTCTAAAGGGCCAAGAGAATAAGTAAGAGTATGCTCTTTGACTTTAAGTTTCACTGTTGCCAACCTAGATATGTCTGCATATTTCCTTTGCTGGACTGGGGATGAAGAGCTGATACGTAGTCTGGGTTTTTGTTTGCATCCTTGGCAGGCCATTTTTAGCCTGCTGAGTTGAGAGAGCTTGGAGGAGAATCTCTTGAAGGTACATGACTTGGTGCAGGGCTCTTGCAGATGTCAAGGCCTTGAAACAACAGAGTAATAAAAAACAGCTGGAGCATGTGGAGACAGCTGCTAAAAATTTTTCTTCCCTAAACAGGATATCTTGCTGTCTTTTTTAAGAAAAAATGAAATCATTAAAAGTTTTTTTTGCTTCTCCATTTGGACAGAATTCTGACTCTTGAGAAACACATTTGTTATACCTTCTGTTCTCGTTTTTTATCCTGCACGTCACTGGGTTTTTTCCTTTTCTTTCTTTTCTTTTCTTTTTTTTTTTGTGTTCTTCCTTTCCTGATATGAAGAACCTAGAACCTAGAAAAGAACTTTTTAATGATTAGACTAGCAAGACCAACAAATAATTTAGTCCCACTGTGAAGTACATGTACTTAAATGGTTGGTTACTCTTTAATGGTCAAAACATGTGGTCAGAAGACCTGTTCTGAGAAGGGTAGTGAGCACAAAACAGTGGCCCTGGCCTCTGGGCAGCATTACAGGCACTGAACTCTACCTCATGTACCCACAAACAGAAAGGATGGGATAGGCATCAGTTGTCCTAGAGTTTTTGTCTGTCTTTTAAAAGTAACTTCAAAGGATTGTTAGAAGATGTCCCCAAAGCTGCTTATTTTGTGAAGAACCTCTTTGTCGTTATGGGTGGTATAGTTAGAGAAGAGAGCAAACCAAACTGAGTTCACTTAAAATTCAGCACCTTTTTGGTCCATTGACGTAACAAGATGACTGCACCTACAGACCTTCTTTGGACTGCCTTTTTGGATCTCCTGTTTTATGGTGTGTATGTGTCAATGATTCAAGGAAATAAATGTAAATAATCCAGAGGGCAGGGCCTATTTTGTAGTCCAAAAGCTAATGTTTGTAAGAAACTTCAGTGCCTGAAAGTCTTAAATATTACTTCACTTCATATTAAATACCACTGAAGACACTAGATATGTTCAGGGAACACTTTTAATGAAAGTCTGCCATTTTAGCTGAAGGTGCTGTGAAAGCCTTGAACCTCCCTTTTGTCGTTTCAGTGCGGGACCCACTTTATCTCCAGCACAGCTCTTTCAGCCTGCAGTGATGCTGGTCATGATTTTCAACATTCATGCCAATAGCTTGTTTTTTYTCACTGTTCCTTTCTGGGAATCTTGGATAGAGGACTGAGTAATAATTCTTTAGGTTTAATCCTGCAGGGTCTTAGGACTGTTACAATACTTGTTAAAGTAAATGGGTCAATGTGAGAGGCTGATTTTGGAGTTCTTGTTTAGCTACACCACAGCAACTGTTATTGTAAGCAGAGTGAAGAGAGATGGGACTTAGGCCTTTGAGGATCTCTGTGATGCTGAGAAGTGAAATCTTTGCAGAATTCCAGTTATCTTTACTTGAGTTATACTTAGTGTTTAAGTTTGTGAGTTGAACTTAGTGTGATGTGAAAAGAAGGAATTTGCATGTGGAAAAATCAAGTAGGTTTGTGCTTTATTTTAATGCTTTTGCTGGTGTGAAAGATGTCTTGTGTACTTTGGCCATGACTCAAAAAAAAAAAAAAAAAGTTTCTAGCTTCATACGAAAGAGTTGTATTTTTATCCCTCAAATTATAAGTTGCATTTGACAAGAGTAAACAAAAACAGATTGAATGTAACATAGGCAGAATCGCAGACAGCGTGGTAAAGTTACAACGGAGGTAATTGCTCTGCCCAAATCAGGTCAGTGAACCTCTCTGTGCTCCCTGTGCACAGGTGGGAGTGGGAAGCGATAGATGGTGGGGGTGAGGGGCTTGGGAAGGGGGTGAGGGGTAGGAGAGAAGTCCCCTAAACTTCTCGTTCCTTCTTGCTTTCTCTTCACCAGAGAAAACTTTTTTTTTTTTTTTTTTTTTTTTTTTTTTTTTTTTTATATTTTTTTTTTTTTTTTTTTTTTTTTTTTTTTTTAGGGTATGGTTTGGTACAGCTCCTTTCACCCTTCTGTTTTAGCGCGTGCATTAACCCTCTGCGAGTAGAGGCTGTTTGAGGCAGCCACCACCACATGAAGCGACGTGAAGTCGCGCTGAGCTCTGCTGGCTGCCTGGCTGGCTSGCGGACCAGGATTTTGTCAGGAAATTCCAAATGAGTATAAATAAATTCTCTGTAGCAACCTCTGGGCTGCCTGCCTGCTGATGTGTCAGGAATACTCATTCCCTTTAAGGCAAAGGAAAGTGTGCTTCACACTGAATTTCCTGAAAGCGACACACTGCAACATTCAACAGTTACTTCTCCATGGATCGGTAAGTGAGACCCTCAGACAGAGGAGAAGTGAGATGTAAAATTGTCTCTGCCTGGTCTCTAGATAATCTGAGAAAAAGGAGGGAGGCACTGGAGAGTAGCATGTTCGGAAACGAGCCCTTTGCGCTGATTTAGTGTACTAAATAGCATACCTATTGCATTTTCTTCTCTTTTAATAATGTCCAGTTAGCACAGTTTTCAAGTGCTTTCTGTAAGTCCGAAGAGAATAGGCACTTACAGTTTTATGTAGCTTTGGTAAACTCTTTGTTTTTGTTGCTCCATACTGAGTGGTTTATTTTCTTCAACAAAWGCAGGTTTTCTAGTCAGAGACCTGTGTTCTGAATATTCAAGCGAATGCAATGCTAAACCTGTTCACTGTAAGTCAACAGAAGAAAGGTAGCTATTGTGTGTAAAGCTGCTCAGTTTGAATATTGTTCATAGATTTTCAATTCTGAGCCACGGTTTTTACCTATTTAAAACATGCAGAAAGAATTGCTTCTAATGTTGACTTTGTCAGTATAATCTCTGGTTGTCACTTTTTTATATTTTTGAAGGAAACCAGTTCATCAGTCTCAGTTTTTCAAGTGCAGAGAAAAAGCTTTTATTGTTTTTGGAAAACACAAATCGCTTATGTTTTTGAAGTTCAGAAGGCAGCAAACATCTTATCTCACACAGCAAATCAGTACTAGATTGATGTGAAGGTGGGTAGGAGGGAACAGTTCCTGGTACTTGAAATATCAGATTGAATATGCAGCATAAACCATTTTCCTTATTGAGGTAAGCATGTGACAAAATAAAGTCCTTCCAGGGTTCATAAATACAAATATTTGTAGAGTCATTCTTGCAGAAGACATTTCCTTCATTTTTAACACGCTGTGCACAGCTATAAGATGAAACTATAAATGAATTTTAATAGTCCGTGGTAGGATTATATCCTAGGAGTCTAGGGCCTTTCCTGATGGTTACTGCTGTTACAGTAGCCCTAGGTATCTGCACCTCCTCAGAGGTTTATAGACAAAAGAAAAGCAATGCTTTAATTCATTTCCATGTTTTGTTTTTGTGATTCAGGTCTTCCTGGGTAGAAGGAAAACAGTTATTATCTTTGCTTGAGTTTCTAAAGGTAACACTGGTGCACAGTTGTGGCCAGAGAGACATTTAGGCAAAGGCCTGGCTTGCGCCCATGCTGCTTTTGGCCCCTGTGGGGATGGTGAGATGTTTGGATGAGTGGGGAAARAAGAGAAAAACTTGGAGGTTTGCTGCTCTTCTGTTTTGATACCCGACTCTGCTGCACTTTTGTGAAGTCTGTCCTGCCATGTGTAGACACACTTTGGTCTTTATCATTATTTTTTTTCTTGATAATCTTAACCTGTGTTAAGGGAATGGTTGAGAGCTCCATTGGGTAGCTATTGTAAGAGTGGGGCTATGTGTCCCTTTCCCATCAGCTAGCCAGGGACATTGGGGCCTTTGCAGTTTCTCCCAGGCAGTAGAGAAGCGCAGGCTGCCTTACAATCACAGAGTTCAGCCCCACACCACTACCAGAACCGGTCAGCCCGAGTCCCACCCCCACCATCCCCGTAGCAGTGACCCTCTAAGGAGGAAATATCTGCTGCTCCAGCTTTTAGCTGATGCTTTCATCTGCCTCAGTTGGATCTGTGTGGTAGTGATTTGCCCAGTGCTCAGAGGTTTTGAGTAGCACTTTTCAATTGACTGGATTAGGGAAGTGCTTGGAAGAAGCCAGTTTGATAGTTATATTCACACCATGAAACACCATTCCTTTTATTTAAATGGAGTCTTTCAGGATAGTGTTTTCAGAGGGGAGGGTTTTGCAAACCCAACCCAACTGTTCTTCAGTTGTCAGAAATGTGCCTGGAGCCAATAACTGCACACATAATAGGAACTGAATGAAATTAATGCTTCAGAGCCTGAGGAATGGCAACTGTCAAACAGGTAGATGGTGCAAGATGAAAAAAATGCACATGAAGTCAGGTGTTCGAAAAGAATAAATTTGTACCAGTTTGGACTTGCCTTGCTGGCATCTTGTTCTCAAAACTACCTGAACAGGACTGAGATGCCTCCTGTTTTGGACCCAAGAGGAGAGGATAGCTGTGGAGTCACATTGTTATCCTTATCAAAGTGTTATTTGTGCAAGCAGGAGGCTAATTTTCCTCTGAGAAAATAGTGTCCTTTTGGAGTGAGAATTGTCCTGTTTGAGCAGACGAGTGCCTTTCCTTAAATCCTCATCACCAGTTGGGTGAAAGCTGTTTGCTTTCTATGTGAGGCAAGCTCTCTTTAGCTACACTTCTCCCCACAGCATTTGTTGGTTAAAGTGTCGTTTCAGGCGGATTTGGGAAGGGGCAAGAGGATGACACCAGTGCAATGCAACTGAAACTGCCACTTGCTTCTGACTTGCTTTACTGTGGACCTGCTGGTCACACTCAGATCTGTATGTATGCACAGACTGATCTGTGCCACTRCATTTTTTTTTAACAGCCACCATTTTTAGGAAAGTTTCTACCTAGAGGTGGCAACACTGTGATAACAGCAACAGAAGCCCCCACCAGGGCTTCTTCTCTGTTTTCCCTTACTGCTGGTAGGGCAGTTTGGAATAAATTAACTATATTCTTTTGCTTTCCCACYCATGCCCTATTTCCTGCCAGCCTTGGTTTGATTTCTCCTGAGGTCTGTGAGTCAGAACCAGGGATGGGAGCAAAACAGAGTAGCCTCTTAGTTTTGACTTTTCGTGGTTAGGAGCCCTGAGGTGGTACACATACAAGATGCCCCACCGCAGACCTGCCAAAACAAGACCTACTCCCAGAATGTGAGGGCAATTTAGAAGTAGACTTCTATAGGTCTCAGTAAGGGAGCTGACAAGAAAGTAAAGCACATCTTGTGAATTTTGGTAAGGGGTCATATTGCAGTTGCTGTCTGCCCAGTATTTTTTTTTCTAACTCAAATAGGTTTTTCATAAACAAGATTAATCTTTTAGTCAGAGTAAATTAATTTTCATGACTTTCTTATATTCTGCATTTAATATTTTAAATGAGTCTCTGTACAAGCTACAAGTTTTCAGTTCAAAGATTCTTGAAATAAGGGGTTCTGAAAGAAAGACTAGATAGGGTTGTGGGATCAGTTATTGAAGGATGTTTTTAACTGGCAGCTTGCAAAAATAATTGTTGGAAATGGTTATATGATGTCTGGATATAGGCACAGTAGGTAACCCACAAAAGGCTGAGTTAAATAACTCAGAGTTTCATCTACCATCTCAATAAATGCTTCTGTGGTTTAGGAATTAAATGTGGAGGAGCAGTGACAGTAGGACACCCAGACCAATGCATTCATCTGATGACTAGTACTAAGGTGAGAGAAGGCTAATTGCTTTTATTACAGTGCTAAGCAATTAAGATGTTTTAGGTTCAGGGAAACTTCTGCTTGAGAGAATCTTTTCCCAGTGGGTTGATCCAAAGACCAGTCAAGTCAATAGGGAAGACTCATGTTGCATTTAATGGCTCTGCGTTGTGGCTGTGATTCGCTTTGATGTTTTTTTCCTTATTACCTTCATGTTACCAGTTCCAGAAGGAGCACAGAAATAAGACAGTGAATCCACTGTTAAAAAGACCTTCCCTTCGTAAAGCACTATGGTAAATAGGACGTTGTAGCCTGGTGCCCTGGACTAAGTATTTACAATGCAAACAAAATATAGCAGTCCTCGGAACTGTCTTTCTGCTTGTGTTCGTTGACTTACGGTGGTGTCCTCAGCTCACTTCTGTAAGGCTTGGCACTACAGGTATCTGAGTAGAAGCTTCTACATCTTGAAAGTGGAAGAAAAGCCCATTTACTGCATACTATTATGGTTTCACCCTTCTTTTACTATTACCAGGTAAGTTGCTATCCCACATTTTTTGATTACAAACCTCAGCCCCAAGTGCTGAATATTTAGATGCCAGATTTAACTGTCAGCCCTCCAACTGCAATATTGATAGATAAATTAGGAAGAGTAATCTAAAAAATGGGTATTTTTCCACTTTTCAGCTCATTGTTTTTCTTTGAGATTAAATTTGAAGTAAACATGTTTGAAAGGAAATTAATTTCTTCAGTAAAATGTGTAGTAAATGGAAATCTTCTGTAACAGGAAAATGCTTTTCACATGTTGTTACAGAGTTAGTAATTGGGTCTCTCATCTCTCCCTAGCTGAGGTGTTTTGTGTTGGATTGTGTAACTCCATACCCCTTAGCCTCAGAGGCCTCGGAGATAAATTCAGACTAACTGTAGCTGAGCAGTAGCAACACAGATTCCCTTGTTTGCGAGGGTGTTTGTTGGTTGTTTTTCCTGTGTTTCTTCTCGCTATTCATCTAGAACTGTTTTAATACGTTTTAATTTAAACTGAAAAGGGAAGAATGAAACACTGGATGCTCCTGTTGTGTCTTCGCAAAATAGGGAAAGCACTTCCTGCGTTAATAGGTTTGCCCCTCTTTGTTCTTGGAATAAAAAAATCTAACACCTTGATTGTTTTTTCCCACCTTTGAAAATGTTGCAGATCTAGTTTGAATTTTGGAGAGCTAGTAGATTCATGACATCCTCTGTATCCTGCTGGCCAAAAGAAACTTGGCCAGCTGACTGTGCTGCAAGGACACCTAAGCACCTCAACACCTGAAAAGCAGAATGGAAGCATACCTGTTAAATATTCCATTCTGCTCTTTCTTTTTAAATAAATGGTCAGTTTCATGTGTTTTGGTTCCTTTCAGAAAGCAAGGCTGATACTCATATCTTGAAGTACAGAAAGAGAAAAAAATAAAACTAGTATTGAGGGGTGGGAGGAGCAGAAGAGGAAAAGTATCAATTTCTTCTGTGTTGCACTAAAGAACCAGAAAGGTCAGAACTCACTTTTATCCCTTCTTTTCCTGCTCCAGATAACCTTTCAAACTGAAGTTCAGCATATAAAAATACTTCATTCAACTCCATTTATGCCAGCTATTGCTTCTGTCTTTTTCCTCTGCAACATTCTTTATGAATTCTCTTATGCAATAACTCTAGAAGGAGACTCTGTTATTCTTAACCTTATTTCAATAGAAAGAATTTCTTTAGTGGCAGTCAGATTGAAGATAAAAATGCCTTAGAGCAGATATCATAACCAGATGGGAAGGAAAGGCTTTAGATGTGAGATCTGTTTTTTTCAAGGCACCTAGATTTAGCTTCAGAAATACATTTTCAGTTGCTCTTTCTGAACCCTCCGATTTCTGGGCCTATGACCTTCTGAACCTTTGCAATAAAGCTTTCTCTAGCTTGTGGAACCAATACTCCATGCCTGCCCACATTTTCACTGTTTCTTAACTTACTTTCCCATTTCTCTTCCCCCAAAACTCTTCTGTAAGCACATCAACTAAATATTCTGCTTTTTTCCTGGTTCTCCTGTTTGGGGAGCAGGCATGATTAGCATAGACTCTGGTAGGGCTGACTCAATGTTTTAATATACTGATGTTCTTGTATAGTGCATTGGATAGGATATAATTTAATGGAAGTTTGCAAGATGAGAATGATTGCACAGAGCCAGTCCCAGCAGTGCAGGAGAAGAGAACAGAAGAGTACATTTTTCAAATGCTGCTTGTGTCCAGTGCGTAATTATCATGCAGTAAGGAGAGGCAAAAGAAGACTTTGCATACTTCTAGAGAAATGCATTCATAGTGACAATAACACTATGAGGCTCTGTGCAGAGTATTTTACTTTGCAGGTACTTACCCTAAAAACATAGGTATGTTCATCTGTCATTGCATTTAAAGACATTAGACAGCAAAATAGCAGTGTGGGGAACATTTGCACAGACAGAAGTGTGTATGTGTGTACTTACGTGTCTTCACATACTCTGCTTCAGTGTAACGCAGTGATGTGATTTAAGATTTGCCTGAGGAATGGTAGAGAATGGGGAATAGCTCTTCTAATTTCAGCAGTGCCTATAATCAGCTGTTGGAGGATGAGGCAAGAAGCCTAAAAAGAGTGTCCTGCACTTGCTGCTACTTTTGGGTGCTTTGGGGTGAACGGGATAGGAATCTCTTGCTCACTTGAGGTCTCAAGGCATGAAGATGCCTTTCTGGCTGAAGRGCAAATAGATACAGCTCCTGCTTTGTGTAGTGCTTGGTGCTCACCCACCCGAGCTATGGAGTAAGGGCATTCGTGGTTCATCCAGGACCTAAGGGTTGAAAGCAAAAAGAGCTGTGCTCTTATCGGGTGTTGCATTCATTTCCTTTTTAATAGATTGTTTCTTTTCCTTTTGGAACCTACAAAACCATTTTTATTGCCTGCAAAAAGCCATCCATTTTGCTTTGTTCCAGGCACACCCATTTTGGCCCTTTCCCTGAAATGGCAAAATGCACAAAGGCTTGGCACTGCTCCTGCATGCTACATCACAGTTTTCTGTTGTTGTTGTTAGATTGCAGCACTGATCCTTGTTTGTCTTTAGTATCAAGAAATGACTCCAAAGATCAGCTCATAATACCAGGATTGTGTTGATGGAGTGCTCATTGTGCTGTTTTAAGGAGAAGTAGTATGCAATCAACTTCACACAGAATCTCGTGCTTGTGGAGCAGCAGATATGAACTACGTCCTGGTAGTGTGGCCAGCTTAAGCTAAGGGCCAAAGGAATTTCATTGTGAAGATTCTTAAATAACTGCAGGTGTTTTGGAGGTTTAGTAAGGGATTTTGTGTGTGTGTGTGTTTAATTATATATTTTTGGTGAGTTTCTGTTGTACAATCAATACTATTTCATGAAGAAGAAGATTATCAGAGATTCTGGTTTGGCTCTGATGACTTAACGTGAGATTTGCATGTCTTTATAGAAGTTTTATGAATAATTTTTTCATAGATGCTTTAATTTGCAAGTCCTGGGACTTTCCAAATAACTTGTTTCTCCCTCCCCCATCCAACAGTTAAACTGATTTTGGGCACAGTGCTTAGAGAAGCTGCCTGACTTCCTTGGTGTTGGGATGAGGGAAGTGGTGATGCTGCCAGATAGGAGGACAAGGACTGAGACAAGCAGAGAGCTGGGGAGAATGGACCAGCAGGTAAAATCAGCTCTGCTGGAGCTAGAAACAGCATGGGCTGGATGAAGCCACTAGAAGGCGGCCTAGGATGAGGTGTTTCTTCTAGTGGCTTAACCATATTTTGGGTTGAAATTAGTGGAGGAGGTGAATAGAGAAACTGGATGAGAAATTCAAAGTGGGAAGAAAGCTTCAAAAAAAAAAAAAAAAAAAGAGAGAGAGAGAGAGGGCCAAGCTGGGATAGAGAGGGGAAAGAAGGGAGACCCAGCCTTAGGTGAGGAGCTGTGAGGTGTGGAAAACAGCACTGGTTTTCTGAGGAGGCCGGGAATAGAGCAGTGAATTGAGGGATGAAGAGTGGTGAGTAGGAAAGTATACTCTGTCTTGTTCAGAAAAAAGCAGACTTCTCCACTGTCTAAGTCTGACACAGTCCTGCAGGAAAGGACTGTGTGCACATATGTTCTTCAGAATATGTATCTGTAAATGTGTTTTTGCTCCCATGCTGGTATTTAGACGKCTATTTTGGGTTGATCTGTAAGTAAATACTGCAGCATGCCAAGACCCTGGTCTTCTAGCAGAAACATGCTGTGCTTAGGGGGTTGTTTTTGCCTGCTGAAGAGTTGGCCTGCATGCTGTCACTTGCAGGATTAAGATATCAATGTGTTCAAGTCAGCCCAYTCCTTTTACCATGGTGCACACCTGCCCACCATCCACGCTGCCACCCCCATCTTCTGCAGCGCCACGGTAGGTGCGGTTCYCCTGAGCATCATCCTGCTTCTGCCTGTGGCTCCTGGTGTCCCTGCGGCAGGCAAACGTGTGAAGGGTCACTGTGAAAGCAGCTCTGCTGTGTGTAGACAAGGCTCTTCTCAAGCACAGCCAAGGAAACTGGAAAAACAGAGGCTCTTTTTTCTTCTCCTCTCTCTTCTCCTCTCTCTTCTCCTCTCTCTCTTCTCCTCTCTCTCTCCTCCTCTCTCTCCTCCTCTCTCTCCTCCTCTCTCTCCTCCTCTCTTCTTCCTTTCCCCTAAACCTTTTCAGTGCAACATTAAGTCACTTCCTGTAGATGCAGTAGGGACACTCTTGTCTTTTGAGGTGTATATTCCTTTAAGAGAACACGACTTTCAAGCCTAGCTATTTAAAAGCAAAGCAGAAAGCTAAGTTTGTTTTCGGATACTTAACTGCCTACTACATCCTGCATGTCTTTTGCGGAGGAAACACGGGTGTGGAGCTTGGCGGGTTAGACAGCCAAATGCACGAGTGTCCCCATACAAAAACTGCTGCATCCACTTGCCTGGAGACGGCATTTAAGGAGGAGCAGAGAGTGAGGGACAAGTGCCACAGGCAGAGAGACTTACACAAATGATCTTTTGCTGTTTGCTGGAGAAGGGAGCCTGGTGGGAAGAGGCAGGGGCGGAGGAGACTGCACCTTTGAAAGATTAACTGTTCATTCACCTAGGAAATGAATGAGCGCCTAGAGCAGCTGAGGACCTTAGGAGTAGGAGAAGGCAGAGCTTCCCAGCCCTGGTTGAGGCCAAACCCACTGGTGAAAGCTCAGCCTATGAAATGGTGTGGGCTGCTTGGCTGAGTTTACGCTAATGTAGGCTTTTTTTCCTTATGGGGTGAAGAATGAGAAAGTTGGGAGGCAGGGCTTTGGTGAGCCGAGAGCTTGTTTGTGACACATGAAGCTGGGATAGCCAGGAGAATTACTGGAGGCCTAGTTATACGTGGCTGGAAAATTTACAGTGTGGAGGCAGAGGCATGTAGCTAATTCAGGTAACCGGAAAGCTGGCTTTTAATATTCCTTCTGCTGCTCAAATGTACGCAGCTCCTCTAACAACTTGCAGCAAGTTTTGTTGTGTGGTGGTGGGTGGTGTGAGGGGGGTGTTCTTCTTTTCTTCCCCCTCCCCTCCCCCCTGCCCCGGCCCATTTCTTTTTTCCCAAATAGGACAAAAGGAGCAAGTTATTTAGTATATAAAACTTCTGCCTGCAGAAGCCCAGCAGATTTGGTGGAGTTTTATTTAGCTTGCCCTGTGGACATGCGAGTGCTGTGTCTGGGGGACGTCCGAGTTCCCCTGACATCCGAGACGGCGGTTTCTCTTTTGGACGTGGAATTTGAGATGCGGCTGGAAACAGGTCCAGCTGCATATTTTTAGTGTGCGGGCTTCATGCAGGTTGAGGATATAAGAGACAGAGGCACTGGCGAGAGTGAGCTGGTATTGCTGCTCTTAGGGCAGCGGTTTGCAAAGCAGTAAAATAACTGTAGATCAGTGTAAAGTCTACTGGCATTGATAGCCTAAGGAGGGGGGGGTTGGGGGTTTGGGAGCCTTTTTTAATGTATTCTCTAGAGAAGTCAATCTTCAGATGATTCACAGCAATACAGTGTAATCTTTATGTGACAGCTTAGCATGTGCAAAACCTTGATGTGGTGCGGAAATACTGGAGGGATTTATGGAAGTACAGTTGGGCTGTACTACTACAATTTGGGCTGTGCTACTTCTGTGCCTCTTTATTCATAAAGTTATCAGTGTGTATGTATGTATTTACWCGTACGTATTTATGTATGTGTATGCATGCATATGCATATGTGTGTGTGTGTGTGTATATATATATATGTACACATACACATTTATGTGTGCACCTTTCAGGATTTAAAATCCTATTGATTGACTTTGGAAAAGTTAATTGCGATTTTGTGTTAAAGGTAAATTAGCAGAATGGTCTGCTATCTGGGCTGCTGCAGCAGCCTCTGCTTAGTGGTGTGCTTGTTTGTACACTTGTGTTTCAGTGCCTGGCCTGCTGAGGCATAGTTTCTTTTCCATCTACAGATCTTATTTCTTCTCTTGCAGAAAAAGAGGAAGCTATTATAAATGGAGAAGATGAAAAAGAACAGAAAGATCTCTATTTTGTGGAAACGCCTTATGGCTACCAGCTAGACTTGGATTTTCTGAAGTACGTGGACGATATACAAAAGGGCAATACCATTAAGAAATTAAACATCCAGAAGAAGAAGAAAGCAGTACCAGCCTCTACAGGCACCAAGAACCCTGGTGGCCAGTGCGGTGGCTGGACCTCCACTGAGTCTCTCTCTTCATCAAACAGTGATGAGAATAAGCAGTCGTGTGTGGCCACAAGGAGTCAAATAGCCCCGTCTGTCACTGTGAGACCATCAGTTTCCTTCGAAGCATCTCCTTCCTACCTAACTATCCCTGAGAGCAAGCAGCTTCCTCCTCCCTCCCCCCAGCCTCCCCGGCACAACCTCCATGTGACAAAAACACTTATGGAAACACGGAGACGACTAGAGCAGGAGAAAATGATGCAGGTCACACCAGGAGAGGTCCGCAGGCCCCGGCTCTCCAGCTTTGGAGGCATGGGTTCAACGAGCTCCCTTCCCTCATTTGTGGGATCCAGTGGGTACAGTCACATGTCTCAGCAGCTTCAAAATGGGTATCAAGGTAACGGAGACCACAGTGCCTACTTTGGCTCCTCGCTGGGCAGTTCTATTCGCCACAGCCCATTGAGTTCCGGAATATCCACACCAGTGACCAATGTGAGCCCGGTGCATCTGCAGCACATTCGAGAACAAATGGCGATTGCCCTGAAGCGTCTCAAGGAGCTTGAAGAGCAAGTCAAGACTATTCCTGTGCTCCAGGTCAAAATTTCAGTGTTACAGGAAGAAAAGAGGCACATGATGGCAGAGCTCAAAAGCCAAAGGAAGCCCAGTCAAAATGATACGTGTGGTTTCAGAAAACGATCTTACAGTGCAGGAAATGCAGAACAGTGGGAACATCTGTCGCAGGTCAGAAGAGGTGGAGAGCTGTATATAGATTGTGAGGAGGACACGGAGAGCATGGAGCAGAGCTCTCAGAGGATAGAGGAGTTTAGGCAGCTGACTGCTGAAATGCAAGCACTGGAGAAAAAAATACAGGATAGCAACTATGAAACTCCAGCAATTCTTAGATTAAACAGAGAGAGCCTAACAAAAGAGAGCAGATCCGTTGCTGTAGGTGCTGATGAAAACATGAATGATGTGGTTATATACAGCAGATCTTTGAGGCAACACAGAGAAGTAGCTGTGGGAACAGAGAAAGAAACAAGAGAGTCTGGGGTTGGGGTGACAGAAGCCATGCTTGGCTTGTCTACAGAAGTTGAGAAGGAGATAGAGCTTCAGCAGCAGACCATAGAAGCCCTTAAGGAGAAGATCTATAGACTAGAAGTTCAGTTAAAGGAAACTACCCATGACAGGGAAATGACCAAATTAAAACAGGAGCTGCAGGCAGCTGGATCTAGGAAAAAAGTGGATAAAGCCTTGATGGCTCAGCCCTCTGTTGTCAGCAGAATGGTGGAGGCTGTGATACAAACAAGAGACCAAATGGTGGGTGATCATGTGAATGTTACTGATTCATCTGTGGGGAACCATGTACAACTGAGCAGCGTTGGCACGTCCTGCAGACCTGTTGTACAGAGCACAGCAGTGGGCCCTGAGCTGCTCATGAATCAGTGGCTTGTGAAGGAGAGAGCAGAAGTGCGAGACCAGTGCACAGGGAGGTCTGTTGAGGTCTACGATAAGAAGGTGGGTGTAGAGACTAGCGTCTGTGAAACAGGTGTCAACACAGAGGAGTCTGTAGACGACCTGAGTCTCTGCAAGACGGAGCAGGAGATCAAAGAGGTGAGGTCAATAGGCTGCGGGGACTGTTCAGTGGATGTGGTTGTCTGTGCCCCGAAGGAGTGCGTGTCCCGTGAAACGGCCACAGAGGCTGTGAGCAGAGCCGAAGCCACAGTCATGGCCATGCCTTGTACAGCTACCCAGCAAACCAGCACAGTTGTGGAAATGATGAGCCAGTGCACTAGCACGGAAACAGCCTCTCTGGCAGACTGTGGCACAAATACTATTCTCTGCAATTACGATAAACAGACCAACACTGTGAGTGTGGAGACGCGGACTGTGGCAGTAGGAGACGGCAGGGTAAAGGACATAAACGTATCTGCAAAAACACGTTCTGTTGGAGTGGGAACCTTGCTTTCCAGTCACCCAGGCTTTGAAAAACCCTCTGCAATAAAAACCAAAGACTGTGGCGTTGGGCAGATAAACATTAACGAGAACTATCTAGTTGGTCTTAAGATGAGAAGCATTGCCTGTGGACCCCCTCCGTTGTCAGCTGTGCCAGCCAGCACCAGGAGCATTGGAGTTGGGGGTGAGTCTGTTTGTGAATCCATGGGTACTCTCTTGGAAAGACCCCTGCCTCCGCCCGAGCTGAGAACTGGCCTGGATCACTATATTGAGCGTGTGCAGAAGCTGCTGCAGGAACAGCAGATGCTGCTTGCAGAAAATTACAGTGAATTGGCAGAAGCCTTTGGAGAGCCACACTCCCAGATTGGATCCCTCAACTCTCAGCTTATCAGCACCCTCACTTCCATCAACTCCGTCATGAAATACGCTAGCACAGACGAGCTACGGAGTCTGGACCTGCAGAAACAGTGTATGGACAGAAGTACCACGTCAGGTAAGCTAAGAGCCCAAGCACACATTTTTTGCCCTTCTCGCAGGTTGCTCGTCTGGAAGCTTTTTGCTTGACTGTCTAGAAGAAGTGGGGAACTGGCTCTGATGAAATGCAACACATAACTTTGTTTTTGGATATATCTCTATTCTGTCCAGCCCAACAATAATAACTGGAACTGAAAGCTGGGGGTGTTTCTACCCCTCACAGTCCTGCAGACCCTAAAGTGCCTGATGAGGATGCTCTGAAGGGTCAAGTATTTGATATAAACAAGAGATATCTGTAAGTATTCAGAGAGTTTGATTACCATGCAAGATACTGACCCCTTCTTACAACTTGAGGAGTATCTAGATCAATGTCTGTGGGTTTAGGATTTTGTCCTGCCTTTGAAGTTGGAACACCATTTTTAAAAATTGCAGTACATCAAATTTGACAGAGTTGTAAGTCGCATTCCACTTTTCTGTCAAATTGCCTGGTTTCCCAAGACATTTCCCCAGACATTTTTTTGTTCCTACCATTTTCTTCATTCTTTGTTCTTCACAGCTGGAGAGCTGCAGGGTGCTTTCCCCATTCAAGCTGTGTTGATTGCTTAATGATAGGCAGCTCCAGAGTGCTTCACAGAAACCACAGCTTGCATCTTCTCTGTTCCAATAAGTGTTTGTCCTAATCTGTAATTACAGTCTCATGTTTGAAAGGCGTGAACTGTAATTACTGCTGAAGGTTTTGATGACACTCAACAAAGACAGGAATTCAGATTTAAATACTCTTTCTATTCTATTTATTAATTTTAAAATCTAAATAATTAATTTGAGGGATTTCTTTTTGTTCCCTGGGATAAAGTTACTTACAGTTTATCTAGTAGTTTAAAACTTAACCATTTTCTGTAATACATTATAGGTGAATCCAACTACACAACAGTACTGTAATACTGTTAAATAAGCCAATAAATTAATAAATTTAACATCATTATGTAATTACTAGCAGTGACTATTAGATAGCATCTAATAGTCATTTAGGCATAATAGGCATTTACTGTGTATGCCATCACACAGTAAATGAAATGAAAGGTAAAGGAAATAGGGAAAATTTGTGCAAAYGCATCTCTGTTGTGGGTGCTGAATTGGAAATTAGATCTTGAGTAAGTACTATTCAGTGTCAGCATAGTATTACTGTCTAATACATGGCTATATAAAGCCTTTACAGTTTATTTACTGTCTTAAAAGTTTTCMTCTATTTTTGTTAGAGGCAGCTTGGTAAATCTGATTCTTTTCAGTGTTCATGAACTAAATGGAACCATTTATGAACTAAAACAAACTGAAGTAAAATTTTTAGCTTCCCATAGTAAAGGAGTAAGCAACATTTATGTTGAAGTAAAGAAAATAGATGATATCCTGTCTCTGTGCATGCAATGTGATTATTATATATACAATATTCTTTTCTTTCTGGTATGCATTTTATTCTTTGGGCTCTTACAAATAGTGATGCAGTAATAATAAGAGTATCCAGCAAACACTGAAAAGTGTGCTTAGAACAATGAGCCATAATTTTCAGTAGCTGTAATTCCTTTCCCTGCTTTTATTATACAATGTCAAATGTGTAATCTAGAGGCTTGGAAGTATTTAGACACAGGTGGAGCAATGGATTATCTTTTACTAAAGATGTTCTTACATGGATTCAGATTTCACATTCTTGCCAAAATTATTTTGGAATAATTTTGGTTTAGCATGTAATGTCATTATCTTTAGCAGTGGATAATCAGTGCAAAATCTCTTTATTTTTAGTTGCTGGTAAGAATTACATGCTATGACAGTGTATGTAAGTCAAGCTCTGCCCTTTAACATTTTAGACCCACGAAGAGTTAGGGTAGGAAGAGGTCATGAGTCTGAAATGTCTTTCTGTTAATTTTGAAAATACTTTCTTTGCTACATTTATCTGCTGATCCTGCTACCTGTTCCTGTGGTTTTGTAAATCATATCTTCCTYTCTGTTCAAAAGTCTTCTCTCCCCCTTCTTGCTGAATAAAATACCAGTATAAACAAGGAATTTTGCAAGCACCAGAACTAATAAAGCCCCGCTTTTTTTTAAACTATGAATTGATATCTAATGATCACTGGCAAGCTCTTATTAAGTCTTTGCTCACATTTGGACCTCCTGAGTATACCTTTTTTGGTGTCTCCTGCAGGCACTCAAGCAACACTGTTTCCTCTAGACATGGTTTCCTGGCCCGATTTTTCTGAAACCTGTACGAAGCTAAAAGTTTTGCAGAACACTGAGCCTCTATCAGTTTGGTTAAAATCAGCATTAATGTAGTAAGTTATTGAAAGAAGCATGATTTCTCAAGCCTTGAGTCCYTAGAAAATCAAACTGAAAATAGTGGTAGAAGCAGTTGGTTTCAGATTAGCAGCAGCAGTGTCATCTTTAGTATTTTATTCAAAGAGCATTCTTAGCAAGACCTCTTAAAGGCAGATCAGTTTTAGGGCAGAGATACCTGAGCTAGCTTTGAGGTCGGTCAGTAAYGGCAGTACTAGAAGCAGAACAACTGCTCGGGTCAGTTTGCTGTGTTTAAAATGTTAATTGTCAGTACTGCTTCTGATATTGAGTTAACATATTAATCTAGGTACCTTATGACATACATACTCTTGAGTTCTTCTGATTTTATAGACTTTTTTTCACCCCTGTTAGTGCTGTGAAGAATGGGATGTACTACAGAAAGGTGTRTCATCTTACGGTAGGTGTGAGCTTATGATAGCTGATGAAGAGCACTAGTACAGAATTATGTTTAAACATGAAGCTTGGACCTTCCTTCAACAAGTCATGACCCAAGTTTGAAACTTGGCTGAGTCTGCCGCTTGCATTCATTGCAAGTCAAGTAAATCTGTGAGACTGTCTTAAGATTGGGTCTGTTAGCAATTAGCAATTACTTGTTACAAAATAAACACCTTTGCTTCCATAACTAAGCAACTCATTTACATATGCACTGTGTTTCAGGAGCCCTAAGGGCTTCAGGGAAATCAAATCTGCTTTCCAAACAATCTAATGTCCACTCTGCAAATTGATTTTTGGCTAGTATGGGAGCTTTATCTGCATTCAGCTGGATCCTACAGTTGTGGGAGACAAACCTAGATACCTACAGGTCTTTATTCTTCTCAGTCTGGATGCTGTGCAGGATTAAGAGAAACAAGTGTATTCTGTTTATCCATCTTACTATGGCAGAATTTCTGAGATCTTTTAGCTACATTTGACTGCAAGCGTAATGTATTTTGCAAAGTACCAACTAGAGGCCCAATGTAGTACTTGTAGTGTGTAGTTACTTAGACTATTCACAAAGTCTTGTAGATGGATGCCATTTACAGACAAGGAGTTTGCTAGACTGTTAGTTAAAAACAACTCTTCTGCCTTGAAAGGTTACCTGAGCATATTGGACCTGAAAAGTCATGGGTATTGTGCCTCTGTGATCTTCAGAGTATCAGTTTTACATTCACTTGTTGGAACAGTCCTGTCCCAAGGAGCCCCATGAAAACATTGGACTGATCTTCAGGAGGTCACTTCTCAAAATGAGAAGTTAAGGGTGTGAGAGGAAGTTAAGCAAGTGGTGTCAGGAAGCTTCACAGGCCTTAGGAGAATATGATATGCCATCTGGTAAAAAGATCTTCCAAGRCTTTGAGCTGCAACTCTCCCCCAGAGCTGATGAGGCAGGCTGAGGGAAGATAGAAACAGGAGAAAGGATCATGGTGTGAGATGCCACTGTTTGTCCAAAACTGATGTGTATCAGCTGGTGGTGTTGGCATTGGAGCAGTATTGCTGGCATGGTTTTTGTCCTTGGCATCATAGATAATGCAAAAATCTCAAGGAATTAGAGGAAGCTATTTTCTCTTTACCGTGATTCTGTTTGTCCAAGTTTGTAGCCTATTTTCCTCAAAGATGGTGTAGCTTGATGGGTTGATAGCTGTTATCCTGGCTGCATGGATCACATTAGTGAAGTTGAGGATATAAGGCTTACCTGTGCTTAAGGAGCCAGGTGCTGTTGAAGGCGCTGGCATGTCAGTTGAGCAAGCAAAGCTGCAGGCTGCTGCGGATGGCAATCAGCATCTACTTTTTTTAATRTGGAAGGTGGTATCTACTGACCTGCTGTTGTGACCAGCAGTCAGGACAGTAAGCAAAGTGCCAATGTCTACAGGTTATCTGAAAACCATAGAGACTTCTATAGTAATTGCTGAGGGGTTAAACTCTATTCTCTCTCCCCCCCCCCCACTTTTAAATACTTCTAAGAGGGGAAGAAGAGATCTGGTCAATAACTGTCATGTAAAGTACTTAGCTGGTCTTATTCTAGTCCATTTCCATAAACAAAGAGGTTTCAAGATATTTGACATACTTGCCCTGATTATGTGTTAACAGAAGCTTATTATGGGCTTTATTCAGAGTTCAACTGCTGTGTTCAACAAACACATCTATAAATTCTTAATATGAGGAGGTTCCCATTTTTCCAAGGAAGTGCTGGCTTATTTTAGCTATGATAAAGCATCAGCTGAGAAGATCGACTTCTCATAATCAAGGGGAAAAAAAAGAAAAGTTGTGAGATGACTTTTCTTGCAAAGCATCATGAGATGCTTTGATCTGCCACTGATCAGCCAAATTAAGGATGGCCTTAGCATAGCTTCAGACACAGTTTGGCTGGAAAAAAGTATTTCATAAATAAGCTGATTAGTCGCTTCACAGAAATAGCATTTTTGTTTTCAGTCTTGGTCTAGCCATCCTGTTAAAAAGAGCAGTTTGCCTGGAGCTGGATGGTACTTAAAACATTTACCTGTGACTGGACCTCAAGTGAATGAGCCTCCTATCATTTAATCAATTGAACCAATAAATTGGTTGTATGTGGCAATTTTATTTTTGTTTTAAGATTTTTAGTTCATTGACTTTTAGCCCAGAATGGCTCAAAAGTACCTGTTAAAGGGAAATAACTCTTAGTTTTTTGAATATGACACTTTTATATGGTGAAGGGATTAATATCAATCTTTGAATGTTTAACTCATCACTGTCTTTTTATTTACCTTAGTAAAATGGGTTTATTTCATGAAGAGTTCTGATGTATAGACCAGGTAGAAAGTGTATTAAAAAAGATACATTCATATAAAAATAACTTCCTAAGGAGAAAGCAGCTTGATAAGATTTAGCCTCACTATGGAAGGCTGAGTGTTCTTCAGTAATCATGATTTCATAGGGAGCTGAGTGCTATTGTGACAAACTYGTGTATATAATACGTAAGAGAAGAAATTCCTTTCAGGGAATGTATAAATCGTATCATTGGCCTTTGTCAACATATTGTGCAAATAAATACTTGCACTGATCAACAGGTTAAAAATAAAATCCATGTGTAGTTACTGCATAGGCGGCAGGCTTGTGCCCTTTTTTTAGATAAAAGCCTGTGATGTTCCGGACAGAGAGGCAGGTTCTCATCCCTGTGGTATTTGATTCCCCTGGCTTCATTTGCACTTGTCTTGGTTTCCAGTGGTACAGAAGTACTATCAAGCCAAGTGATTTTTATAGTCTGACTTAGATTTACTTCTTCAGACTAAATGAAATTTTCAAAAGCAGGAAAAGGCTACACTTTTTATTATCGTAAGTTCAGCACAGACCTAAGAGGGGGAAAAAATAAAAAAACTATTTGAAATTTGCCCAGTCAGTTTCCCGAACTTGCTAACTATGTGGCTTCAAGAGTACTTAACACTGTCATAAATGGGAGAGAAGGTCAGTAATCAGGCAGGGAAGTAGCATGTTTACAATAGACACAGACGCATTTGTTGTCAGATGTGGCATGTCATAATTTGATGCTGATGTATAGCACTTTTGCAGTTGTTTTGGTTTAAATTGATGAGATTTTTCAAAAGCAGCACAAGTGATGTAGAAATAGGAGTTTCATCTGAAAAAAAATAGAAACAGACACATCTGTTCCCTAAAATCACTGGGATTAATTACTAAAGACATTTCAGACACTTCTTTCCCACTGAAATGGATCAGAGTAGCTTTTTGCATGTGTCTGATCAGTTTAAGCCTAAGTTTTCTGTTGTGGTTTGTCATACTTCTAAATTACCAATGAATTTTTTTCCAGACCCTATCTATATGATAAAATGCATTTAGAAATCCCTGGCAGCTGCTTGCTGTGGTTAGCTACATTGTATTTGTATTTAGAATCGTATGCTAACTTTGAGTTATTTACTCACAGCAATGAACAAACACAAGTCTGTGTGGTAAGTGTACCTGAATGGGTACGGCTGGAGAGAAGGGTTGGCTAAGTAGTGAGTTGGTTGGCTGATCTTATGTTAAGCGTTGCAGTCCTATACCTGGTACATGGATCTATGCTTTTAGTGAGGGTTTCATTTCCACACTTGAGAAGCTTGCAGTGTGTCCTGCACCTACAGGAACGCTACAGCCTATTGGAGGAGAAGAGAACTTGGTTAACTCAACTTTTGATTTGGCCAGCAGTTGATTAAGCTTTTAAAACATTATTGACTGTAGAGCTGACTAGCACAGCCACTTAGTCCCAAGTGGCTTACACATAGTTGCTGCTCTCCARGCATCTTTATAACTTGTTGTGTGCTGTCTTGCAAAGAGGAAGACCTGAGAGTTGATGTTAAATGCTAAATAACGGCTTGCAGCTCTAATGCTGTATTGGGTCCAGTGCTGTTTTTCCTTGAACCTTATGAGTAGTAGATATGAACAGCTCTATTAGGAGCATTGGCCAATTTAGATAATGTAGTTATTTCCGTGTGTTTGTCCTCCTGCCTTTATGACATGCTCTTTTGTCAGATCTTGGAGGCTAAGCAGGACTCTTCCGTGCTCATTTGAAGCCATGTGTGCCCCAGATAACACCTCAAACATAGTGTGATGCTTCTTAGCCAGTGAGCATGAGCCAGAAGTGGGTCATGGGGGAACCTACCAAGTTTCTGTTGCATCGGTGGCAGGTTTAGCTGGGAAAGAGGCTGTGACCCAGGAAAGATAAGTTTGGTTACTGCCTTTCCCCCTTGTCTCTGTGCTCCCTGCAGCTCCTTCCCTTGCCCAGCTCTRTCCCAAGGCAGTGCTGGCTTCAGGCTCTACTCAAAGCCATGTTGCCTTTGAGGCTGGAATAAGGGGGGAAAAAAAAGGAGGCAAGGTGGAAGGGCTCGTGCCAGCCCTTAAATGCTTTTATCTTTTTTGCTAGGTGTAACGTTTTGGTGCATGTCATAGTGCACTGAGCCCCAGCTCTCTCCCGTGAGTCGCTGCCTTTGCACAACTCTTCTGACTTGGGGTATTGCAAAGCCATGTGCACACTGTGCCTGTGCATCAGGCAACTGCCACCCTCCCATCAGAGAGCAGCGTTGCGTTTTCAGTCTGTCTCGCAAAACCAACTGACCCAGCCACTGTGCGTTACAATTGGAAGCAGTAATTGCATTTGGTCATCTTTAATTGTAACTGACCTTGCTCCAAACAAGTGGAGGGAAGGGTGATTTTCKTGTTCTTCAGCTAAAGGGAGTTTAGAAAGGTTTTTTTCTGGCTCAACAGTCCACGCTTTGGCAGCTCTTTTCCATGATTAGCTGCTGAAGGATGACGTTAACTGTCACCAAACTTCTGCGGTCAGGAAGTGTCATGATCTAAGTTAATCACTGCTATAAATGAAGACCGGCAGGGGAAGCAAAGGCAGAACTCTAGCATATGGTATGTTTTTGATTTTCAGGCATGGCCAKACCAGCACAGAGATGCAGGAAGTTTGTTTCTAGAGAGGTTATTTCCTTTGTGTGGAGCAAGGGGGTTGTTTTCGTCTCCTAGCGATTCATTGAGATGGCATGGCTATTTTGGCCTGCCTCAAACCTGGCAYTGGTGTGCATGTTGGTCATCTCGGCTTGAGGAGACCGCTTTGTCCAGGTGAGCAGAAACCAATCCCAGAGAAAAACCATTAGCTTCCTCAGGGTCAGAGCTCTTCCGCTTGTGCTCTGCATGCTAACCTGTGGCATCATGTTTGCAGACGGCCGTCTAGTTCCCTTATCAGCAGGCACCTCTCCCTCTCCACCAGCCTTTAGATACAAGCTGCGGCGGGGTGAGACTCACCCACCCGGCATTTTACCAGCGCTTGCTGTTGCTCAGCACCAACAGCAGAGGAGATGTTACCAGACTCAGCTTCAGCTTGGAGAAGCTATGACAAATGGTGGAAACGAGCAATAGCTCCAGCCCCTGGAAAAGGTGCCTTAGAAATGGATGCTGGGTGGGAGGGCAGAGCTGATGAACGGGGGCGATGGGGAGGAAGCTGTGCCATGATAACTTGGAAAAATCAACTTTTAGGTCCTGGACAAGGAAGAAAGCCATAGGAAAAGTTGGGGTGAAGCAAAAGAGGGGAAGGCAGTCTAGCAAGAGCACTGGCAATATCATCTCTATTTTTTAAGTGAACTATTTGGAATTAGTGTGAGTACAATATTTTAGCATCCTGTGCAGTACCACTCTTCTATTTGAATGAGGTGGCTATTGCTTAATTCTTGATAAATACAAAGGGAGTGGGGAACTTTTGAGAGGCAGCAGTGATTGAAACCAGTTTTGAAACAAGTGATTTTAAAAAAAATAAAACTCATCCTTTTCTTCAAAACACCAGCAAGATTACCTAACAAAGAATGTATGTTAAAAAAAAAAAACAAATTATGTTCCCCAAACAAGATTGTTTATTACTAACGCAGCTTTTTAGAGCAGTCATAATAGCAAAACTGGAGGAACTTCTGCAGAACCGATAAAAGTCTGTGTGAAATTAGTACTGCTCTTTGAACACACGAAGGGGAAAAAATAAAGAGATGCCAGCAAACCAGGAAAAAATAGCTGAATAACTAAGCAAAGTATGTAACTTTCAGAATTAGTGGAATATTGGCAAAAAAATGTTTCCTGAAAAGTTTCTGCTTTCATGGAATTTTTTTATTCTATTCTATTTTTTAAAAGGGCTGCTTTTCCTGAATAAGCTCATGCTGCAGAGTCCCTGAATGCTATTCAAGCATCTCAGCAAAGAGCAGCTAAGTGAGTCAGCCCTTAATCAGGGTGGCAGAAATTGTAATCTTGATACTACATGTACTAAAAGAAAAGGAAAAGGAAGGGATATTCCTTTCATCCCTTTGAAAGTGGCTATCTTTATAGTTTTTTCCTTGTATTGTGTGTTTTCATGGAAAGAAAAACTCAGGACTATTTTTTAGTTTCTGAAAACAATCACACCCTTTTTCTGCTGGATCCTCAGAACAGAGCAGTATAAACTGAAAAGTGGATTTTTTTTTTTAGTATTAGTATTATTTTAGTTTTTCTGTTGAAAAAGCATTGCCATAAAAGTTTTGATCTGACTCCTGGGTCTCAGCAATGCCTACCATCTTTTTGACAGGTGCTGCTTTGGAGTACATCCCTCAYGGACAACTTGCAAACACCCATGTGACTTCAAATTTGCGAGCTCTGAAATTGGAGCAGGATATTGGGGCAGTTCAGGAGGAAAGAAGGACACCTCTGGTAGAAGCAGTTCGGGGAAGGAAATCTTTCTCTTCTCAGGACAAAGCTCTAGCTGCAATTAATCTAACAGATGACCAACTTGCCTCTGGGCTCTATGGTAATAACTGGATTAGAGATACATATTTTTCAGCTGATGAAGTTTGAATATGAAACATAATTAAAGCAARTTGTAAAAATTCTCAAAAATGTGAAGGCAAAATGAGTACAGAAAAAGTTTTAATTATTGGAGAAGTCCTTGTGAGTCCCTTTGTGCACAGTCAGTGGATGGTAAGGYATCCGTGAAGTGCTATTCAGTGTCTTCATAGGCAAAATCTACTAAAATCTGAGAGAAATGTGGTTAAAAAAGTAGTATTTTTGTAGAAGTGTGAAGTTTGTTTAGTGAATGTTTGTCTTCCTGTTTCATGCTCATAGATTGGTTTATCATAATTTAAAAGTTACTTCAGTGAATATTACAGCTAAAAAATCAGCCTTGACTGCACCTACTCACCCAATGGGGTTGGCTGTTGTTAAATATCCTGCCTTAGTTCTGGCAACAGACTGCTGTCATTTAACCTCAAGAATTAGGACTGTCTTGACATTCCAAAATAACTAGTTTCAGTATTAGAAATCTTTCACAGACAGCAAAGCAAAAAAAAAAAAATAATAATAATAATAATAATAAAAGGTCTTTTCCTAAGACTATTTTCTTTAAGCATCACAAAGCTTACCAGCATGCTGCGGGTTAGGAAAGTTAGGCTGCATTTCCTATTTCTATTTCCTATTTCTAGAGTTCTTTTTGGAAGTGTTCTTTTATATTTTTAGTGTGCATGTAACACACTGACTGTGTGTATAAAAAGATTATTTAAAGATTAAAATGATAAAAAGATTATTTATTTATTATTAAACTGCTGCTTCAGTTGATAAATTAAACAGAAACCTATTTGTTTTGAAGAATTGTCTGAAGCATCTGCAGCCAGACTTGGCAGCAAATTTGTACTGATACATGCATTTTCTCACTCTTTTCAACAGTCTGTGCTAATAATGAAAACACACTGAAATCTATCATGAAGAAAAGGGACGGAAAAAAAGATTTGAACAATGCAAAGAAGAACCTACAGTTTGTTGGCATAAATGGCGGGTAAGTGGCCTTTCCTAAAAAAACAAAGAGAGTCTCTCTAATCAAGTCATTGGAGTACTTTCACTCTGGGAAAGGAAGGAAGAAAAAAGGAAAAAAAACCTTGAAGTTTATGTTTAGCTGCTACCTGTACTTTAAGCTGAGGCACGCCTGTTGAGCTGAAGGGTAGGAGGGAAGAATTAATCATTTAAGCGCACCTTAATCGTCCCTCAGTCTTTTGTGTGTATGTGTTTATTGTCTTAAGTGGAGGTTGTAAGTCAAACTGGGAATCAGTCTTAAGTACTTGCATATCAGGTCACAGCCAAATTTAACACAAGAGAATGAATCAAACAAAAAAAACAAAAAAACAAGGAAATGTTTCTCAGGTTGTATGTTGGTAAATAAAACTTTCATGTGTCTTTGGCAGTCTACATGAGCATCATTGTGCTATTAAGAAATACGGTAAGAGATGGTGTTGCCTAAGAATTAACTTCTCTGTGTTTGTGCCAGAGAAATATGAAAAATATCTAAATGCTGACAACAGTTCTTTGTTTGAATTTTATTTTATAATATTTCTTGCCATTTTGAGAATGTCACAGAGAACTTCCTAATATTTCCAAAAAATAATTTTTATATAGTTTTGCTAATCTGTTCCTCATATTAATTTATCTTTTTTAAGAATGCCATGTGCAATACGTAGTCTAAATACTGCAATTATGTCATACGTATAGGTTAAAATTGTGATTACTTGCAGTGGGGGGCTGTTGTCACTAGTGTATCATTGTGTATTAGAAAAATAGGCTTAGTACTTTAGCTTATTAGCTGTTGAGGTTTAAGAGTTAATCATAAAAACAGCTTTATAATTGTCCGGATCATTTATTTTTCAACTAAACTCTCTCAAAAAAAATGTTTTGGATCATCACTGGAAAGAGTTTTTAAATTGTGGCTCTTGTCATTAGATAGGTTTCTTGGCTCCCCTCTTTTTACCTACCTAGTAAGGCAATAACACAAATTTACTCTGAGCAGAACATTTTGGGGCTATCCCCAGGGAATACTTGATGGAGTGTAAGACTTCTGTTAAAATAAGCTTTTTTATTCTTTCGTTTTACAGTGTGCATATAATACACAACATGTCAGCATGAAGGGATTTATGAAGAGACCATGATTGACAGTGACACTGTTTTTCAGATTTAAAGAAGGAATTTAAAAAATGAGTTTTGCTTCTTTCAGATTAAAAAACATTGCAATAAGAAGCGGTTTCCCAGCATTATCTCAGCCCCTCAGTAAAGAACAGCAAGCTCTGTCTTACACAGAAACAGTGTTTTCCTGCTGTTCTGTTAGTCAAGAGCTAAGATTTTGGATCAGTGGAACTTATGTGACTGTGTGCGTGTATACTTTCCTGAGCGCTTTTTGCAGCCACCATCTGCTGATAAAAGCTTTTGGAAAGTGATTTGTCTACTTTGCGTCAACACTTCTTAGCTGTGTTTGAAATAACCCCCAAACTTCTTTACCTTTGACCTGTCTTGGTGGTTAATTAGAAATTACCAAGGGTTTTGAGTGGAAAATGGAGGAATAAGCATACCTAAAGCATCTTTCAGCCCAAAGCATCTTTCAACTGGTGTGTTGCTGCTGTGAAGCAAAGAGTCGGCTCTGCCCATCGCTTTCTCACTCTAGGTATGAGACCACGTCAAGCGACGAGTCCAGCTCTGAGGAGAGCTCCTCCTCGGACTCGGAGGAGGAGTGCGAAGGCGGCGAGTACCCCTATGCTGGGGCACCGCATGAGGACCAGGGGCCACCCGGGCTTGGCGTCCCTCAGGTCTGCTCCGGGGATGTCCCCCTGCCCGAGTGTGAGGCCGAGGAGGTGGAGATCCGGGAGAGGTACGGCGTGGTTCCTCTTGATGCGTGCACCCAACAGCGATGAGCGCGCTCTGCTCCGCGCCGTGAGCAGCGGGCTGCTTCAGCACTCGCTGAGGAACTGCAAACCTCAGCTGCTGCTCGCCCACAGTGATTCCCTGGTTGAACGAGTGCACAGCCCTGCTTATAGACTGTAATTTACACTTAGTCTCAGCAGCTCTTATCAGGAAAGCGTATTTTAGCTGTTCATCAGGAAGCTTTATAAAAACACTGTGCTTGGCAAGCTGGGATCCCAACGTATGAATCTGATACTTTCCTGAATCTGTTATCTGTCCACACATATTAAAAATGTAACCATATGTGGCAGTCAGTGGTAGCCAGAGACGGCTTTCTGGCAAAGTGTTTTTTTGTGAGCTGTGAGAACGTGTCAGAGGTGATCCTTCCCAACACTGACCCCAACAGTGGAAACGATCCACTTACACCAAGACCCAAGTTACTTCTTGCCAAGAGTGGCTGTCTCTGATAACAAGTGGTGCTCATTTGGAAGCAGACATTGCCTCATTAATGACATAGTCTGTAAAAATTTGGATAAATAAGCAAGTCTTGAACTGTGCCCATGAGATCAACAGCCTGTTTGCAGTGCATCTTATGTTTCCACCTTTGGTGTCATCTCAACCTTAGCTGACCATGCTTGGTGAGCCATGGAGGGTAGCATGGAGGTAGTGCAACGCTGAGACCATACACCATCACACCCATTCAGCATTTCATGGCCAAGTTGCTTGTCAAATTGCTGGGTAATTAGCTACATAAGATAGCATTTGACAGGCAAGGCATATGTTTTTGATGTGTGGAAAGCAGTAGCTTAGTGTATTTTTCTCATTCTTGATTAGTGAATGGACAAAAGAAAGTAAAAGTGTAGATCACAGTGAAATACCTAGTGAAGGGATATTTTATAGACACAGAGATTGCTAAATGTTTAGAAGTGTACAGGCTTGGAAAATTATGTAAGTAGAATAATAATAATAAAAGAAAACACTAGTATACATCATATTGCACTGGAGATGCAGGTTAGCAGCATCACATCTGTAATTATCATCTGCTAAGTAAAAGAGATGCAGAAATATATAATTAAGGGCTATTCGTAGGAGCTACAAGTTTTAAAGTGCTCAAAGCAGCTGTCTAATTAATATTTAATGTAGAAAGAGATGATGGTGAAAAAGGGCACGAGGACTGTTTAGGTAGAAGAGTAATCAATATTTCTTCTTTGTAACCAAATAATCAAAACACAGAATATAAAACGTGTTCTGCAGTAAGAGCAATAAGTGCAAATTTCCACTAAAAAGGGTTAGCAAGTCTAAAATGCAGAAATAGAATGTTGCCTGCTCCCTGTTAATATTGATCCTCCCACGTACATCTGGGAAGCATGTTTTTAATCCGTGCCTGGGTCTGTGGTGCAGCCAGCAGCAGTTCTGCTTCCCATTCAGGGAGTCCCTGGTGAGAGCAGCTGCCAGAACAGATTCTGCATCTCGGCAGTTTATGGCCTGCCTAGAAACATTTGTTCCCACATTAATTTTTGAAAGGTAAATGTTTCTACCTGACAGGAGAAAAATTTCTGTGTGACATGTCTTCTACTGTCTTTCTCAGATACGAACTAAGTGAAAAGATGCTCTCTGCTTGCCATCTACTTAGGAACAACATTGATGACCCCAAGGCCTGTACCAGCAAAGATGTGGTAAGCAATGCAAAGCAAAGTTCTCCCTGAACTACAACAGAGAAATTGCAGAGAGGGTAACTTCTTGTTTTACAGGACCAGAACTGCAGTGGCTAGGCAGAAGGGGGATATCAGGATATCATCTTCCCTGGAAGCACTGCTATGCTACTAAATTCTTTTTTCTTTTTCTCCCCTCCCCCTTTTTTTTCTTTTTTCTTTTTTTTCTTTTTTTCTTTTCTTTTTTTCTTTTAAGATCAGGAGACTTCTCTCTAAACAGCATCCTTGTGCTTCCTGTGCTGGGCTGTTGTCACCTCAAGGCACACGTACAAAAATAGTGATGTGAAAGTGCATTCCCCCAGCATTCCTCTACTGTTTTTGTAGCTGTTGTTTTAGCACAGCTGTAGTTTGCACACACGCCTCACTTTAAGAAAATGCATGGAGTGGAGAGACAGTTTCTTTCAGTGACAAAAGCACAAAGTCTGTTCTGAAACTGAATGTGCTCTGCCTCTTTCTGAGCATGGTAATGTATGCTGCTTCTGTCTTGCTCGCTGTGCGTGATATCCTTAATGGAGTGCAAAAGAGACAAAGGAGGATTCATTGCTAATATTAACCTTAAAGAAATAGTGTTGTGTTTGCTGCATGTAGGAATTGCCCATGTTATTTTGTGAGGGCGTTCTGAACACAGCTGAATACCAGTCTCTGTTTGGTGGTACGAGATTGCATTTTGCATTTGTGATAGTGGTGCTGTGATGTTAAATGCAATAATCCAGTGCCAGGCTCCTCTGCCACAGAGCATCTACAGCTTTTGAGGACACTAAAATTGTGTATGTCTAATTCTGGCGCTTCTGGGCCAGGAAACATTTTGAAAGGTTGGTTAATACAAGTGTGAGAAGTGATTTCTAGTGCTGTGTCAATCCTTCAGGATCAATTCTGGCATTCAAACAACAAATGTTTCAGGTGAAGTGGGAGTTGAAAGTGTCAAAAAAGGCATAATCAGGTGATAATTTCTCTCTTGGAAGTGTAATTTAAATTTATATGTTACTTTCTTCAAGTGTTCACCAGCACAAATGGGGCTTTGTAGCTGGAAACTGCAGACGGATCAGCTCTTGTCTCTTGTTCTCTGTCTCTCTGCTTAGAGGGAGCTCTTGATCAAAAAGATTAGCCTTTAGTACAGTCAGGGATCTGTATAAATTATCCCAGCCTTTTCCATTGTAGCTGCTGTTCACACCAGGAGGAGTTACTGCTTGCTTATTGGGATGTCTTGTTACAGAATGCTTGAATAAAAGGAAAGTCTATCCTTTATTTCTAATGCACGTGATATCTTGCCTGTAAAAATAATGTCTTCGTGACATTCCGGGGCTCATTAATTTCTAAAACCAAATTATTTTTATTGTGTCACTGTAAGACCACTTTTGTGTTTCGGTTCTGCATGTTCACAACCTATGTGGTCACGCAGGGGCAGGGTGTGATGGTCCTTCCAGCTTGGTAATAACGGCTCAGAGAATCAGAGCTGTCAGGAACAGCTCACGGCGAAGTCTGCTGAACCTGCATTGTTTCAAATAGATTGGTGCCTAGCTGAAAAGGCTCCCAACCCTCCCCAGTCAGTCCATAAAATGAGAGGGTTTCTCCTGACTATCTAACCTTGTTGCAGCTTAAATCCATCACAGCTATAGCCATCCATCCTGACATGAAGAACAGGTTCTTTCTTTTATCTTTGCAACAGCCTTTTACACTGTGAAATGTTACTGCATTTCTTTGCCCCATTATTCTTTCAGCAAAGCATTGCTGATCCTTCCTATCTTTCCTGCAGGTCAGATTTCCTTGACTTTTAATCATCCTTGCTGCTTACCTTTGAACACATTTGGACTTCATTCAGTGATCAGACCAGACAATATAGTCCAGCAGTTGCCTACCCAGTGCTAGGCAGAGAGAAGGGACTGCATGACATGCCCTCAAGCTGTAGACTTATTTATTCACCCTAATATAGTATTTGCCTTTTACATCATGAAGATACCATCATCATCATGTTGTTGACTCAGGTTCAGGTTGTCATCCTTTGTAATGCCCAGCTCTTTGCCTGCAGAACTGCTTTCCAGCTGGTTCTCCTATTTTTTGTTTTGTGGATTTGATGAATCCTGCCTCAGGATTGGGTCTAATTGGCTTAGCAATGCACATTGTTTTACCTCCTGAGAAATTTCCATTGCTCTTATTCTGAGATGCATCACTGATTTATAGACTAGGTTAAGTATTTTACGGAAATGGTTCAGGTTCTGTTCACCTGTATCTGATATCCGTTAATTCTGGGAGTAGTCCCATCTTAAAATTTAGTTCTATCGAAGACGTACTGAAAATGAAGTGAAATGGGAGGAGGTAAACAATTGGTATTGTAGAGAGATTTACTCAGAGGAAAAGCATCAGATCTTGTATCTTGTTTGTAAGCTGAATACTTTCTGCCCACATTTGACTAAAAAAGGCTTGGCTTCCTACACTGCTGACTTGTGGGATGGAAAATCCTTTAAATAGAATGTGCATATGTTAATTTTTTCTGTCTTGTTTTTGGCAGAGGTTTTGTTTAAATACCATCCAGCATGAGTGGTTTCGTGTCTCAAGTCAGAAGTCTGCTGTTCCTGAAATGGTTGGAGACTACATAACTGCTTTTGAAGAGATCTCTCCTGCTGTCCTCAGACATATAATCAATATGGCAGATGGAAATGGAAACACAGCTCTGCATTACAGCGTCTCACATTCTAACTTCGAAATTGTAAAGCTCCTTTTGGATGCAAGTAGGTTGGCTCTTTGCTGTTCTCCCCCCTCACCCCCTTACAGGTGAAATTCTTGGTGAGCAGGAGGATGAGTTTGGTTCTTGCAGCAGAAGAGTATTTTAAGTATTAACAGTTTTATGGTGGCTCACTTGAATATGAATAGTGTGGAATCCCTGATT